>NC_046166.1:75325563-75543438 GCF_011064425.1 Rattus rattus
GCCCAAGAACATCTTTGAAGGATTTCCTTCCTCCCTGAGACAGCACAGCAGTCTAGAGCACTTCTGCATAGCATCTAGCCTGCAAGGTCCTCTGCCTGCTCCCCTGGCTTTCCAATTCCCATCCGGTTGTCTTCCACTTGGGCATTTGGAATAATGACACCTCTGCCCATTTAATACGATCCAGGTGTATGGTAAATTAATAATTTTCATCAATGTAGCCACAAAATACCTGACAAAAGCAATTTGAGAAAGTTGGTTTTTTTTTTTGTTGTTTTTTTTTTGTTTTTTGTTTTTTTTTTTTTTTTTTGGTTTTTTTGTTTTTTTTTGTTTTTTTTTTTTTTGCTCACAGTTTAGCGGTATCAGAGGCACAACGTTCAATCAGATGAAGGGCAAGATTCAGCGCCCCCTGTAGGTTCAGGTCCTCAGCTTCCTCTTCCTTCCCTTTATCATGTTGCTCTCAGAGTCCCTGTTGGACTTTAGAAGCCATAGAATACTCTGCCTACGTGTATCTGAATGGCTTGTTTCCAGTGCCTCCATGGCCCAAGCCTCTCCCAGGTCCATCACCTGTCTGCACTGTTGCATTGGAAACCAAATTCTAACATAGATTTTGGAGGAGAAATATGATAGCCAAAACATAGCACTAATCATTTTTGTATTTGCTAGTAATCTGGGTCCCTCTCTAAAGAAGTTCCATGATCCGCATTGTTTTTATGTAGGTTGAGATGTCTACACCCCCAGTGACTTACGTGTGGAAGGCTTGGTCCCAGATGGTGGTGCCACTGAGAATTGATGAATTACAAGGATTAATACATGGATGAATATCAAGGTCATTAAGGGGTGGAAGTAGGTCTCTTTGGCTATGCTTTTGAAGGGTACCTCTTTTAGTTAGGGTTTCTATTACTGTGATGGAACAGCATAATCTAAAGCAACTTGGGGAAGCATTTTTTTTTTAACTCCTTGCTATTACAATTCATCATCAAAGGCAGTCAGGGCAGGAACTCAAACTGGGCAGGAATCTGGAAGCAGGAGCTGGTGCCTCTGGGGGCGCACAAGGGAATGCTGCTTGCTGGCTTGCTCCTTGTGACTTGCTCAGCCTGCTTTCTTATAGAACCCAGGACAACCAGCCCAGGGGATGGCACCACCCACAATGGGCTGAGCCCTCCCCACCAATCACTAATTAAGAAAACGTCCTACAGGCTTGCCCACAGCCTGACGTTATGGAGGCATTCCCTCTTCTTAGATCACTACAGCTGTGTCAAGTTGGCATAGAACAAGCCACTACAACATAAACTAGCAACACTGTGTCTTGTTCCCAGATCATCCCTCTCTTATGTTGTAGATTTCCTAGCTGCCCTGAGATGAGCAGTCTGATTCCCTCATGTTCTCCCTGTTCGGCTAATGTGCCATAGACTGAAACCTTTGACACCATGAGACAACACAAATCTCTCCTTTAGATTGTATCTTTTAAGTATTTTCTCATGGAGACAACAGCATTTTCTCTCTGTCACCAAGAATACTGCCTGGCACAAGCTGGCTTCTCAGAAGTGATTTACATAAAGAATGAATGAATGTGTTCGGGGGGCTGATAAGGACGGCAGACTTGACATGTCTGCTGCACACTGAGCGAGCTTTGGTGAGCATATGCCTTTTTTTTTCTACTGGCAGAGGTCCAAGCTGAGAACTGTGAAAACAGGAGACCACACATCTATATGTTAGAAGAAGCAATATTTCACAGGACTGCAGGATATTAGCATTATTAAATTCATACATTCATTTCAGAGTCACTTAGGAATTAGATGTGAAGTTTCATCCATGTCCTAAGATGTTATCTTTGATTTGATCTTGAAACTGTTGGTACTAACAAATCTGGTGCTTCATCCAAGAGCAGATGTGTAAGTAGATCCTAATAAAATAAATACAGCATCCTGCTTGAGGACAAGAGAGTGTTTAGGGCTAGCCCATTAAGGTGACTGATGGGTAGAGAGGTGGGTGTGTTAAGAGAAAATATTGTTCTAAGAGTCGCCATACATTTCCAGGAATAAAGATGGACGCAGTTCTGCATTTTCAGTGTCTATGTTGATCTAATAGAGTCTCCAAAGATCTGATGGTTATTGAACTTTTATTTTTAATTTTTTTATTGATCACGACTATTAACATTTCTTTACGAGTGTCAGCTAACATCTGCTGCGAGGTTGAGTGGAACTCTGCCTCCTGCCAGCGGAAGCCCTTGGGGAGAGAACTCATTTGCATATTTCTTCTTCCTTGTTTTGCTTTTTGAGTCAGCAGAGAAGAAGCCAGAAAAATGATGGTAGGATTGAGCAATTAAGAAGACACACTGTAGCTTAGTTATGCTCTTGTTCCCAAGGATTGCAGAAGACTATTTCTAGATAATTGCTAACTTGTTATTATATTCTTATTTCAAAATTCTGAGAGTTTTGCTAATGTGTAGTCACCTTCACAAATGATCCGCATTAACTACCTTCAGTGAAATGTGTAGCTTTTTGTTGAAGAATATTCATCTAAAAAATACTACCAAGTACATATTACCTCAGGGATCTTTCTGAGTTCGATCTGGAGGACATTTTTGGATTCATAATAAAGGACATTAATTTGGCTCTCACAGAACATATTTTATCTTTCTTCTGATTAAGGCATCCTAGTAATGATTTAAGGAAAGTAACCAACAGGTTTGACTCTTTGGGGACTCGAACGTGTAAATTTTCCTTTCTGTAAATGTTATAAAAAAATCCATTTATCTTTTTTTTCCTCTTAGAAATGTAATTAAGGCAATCCCCAAAAGTCACACGGGCAGAAAAAAAAAGGCCTAAGACTAGAAGGATCTCTTTGAGGAAACATTTATATTAGTGTTTTTTTTTTCTTCTTTAAAAATTGTTTCCCTGACTCCTAATGACACATTGTTACAACTGTAGATTAGAGTACTGCCCAGCCCTCATCAGAGAAGCTTCTTGCTGTACATAGTAATTATCACAGAGGCCCACAACTAGATACAGTACAAGGAAAGGCTTTGGATCACTCAGTTCTGAATGGAATGTCTTTATCCCTCAAGACCCAGGGATCTATGCAGAAGAAGAGGCAGAAAAAGCCAGGGGTTGCAGATGACTCTTGAGAAAATGTCTTCAAGACAGAGCAGGGCTGATGACGTATGAATTCACAGAGACTGTGGCAGCATGTGTAAGACCCATAGGAGCTCTAGCCAGACAAAATCCCTGCAGAGTGGAAAAGAGAAGAGGACACAAAGTCGCATTCCCAACCAAGAAACTATTTGTAACTAATAGTTGCTGGGAGAGGGAAAATCAGATACTGTTATTGTTGTTGTTTGTTTTTCCAGTAAAGGGACACTGGGTATATCAACCACACTCCAGGGCAAGCCAAATGCTCAGGAACAGTCAGCCACATAAAGCAGACTCTTTTTACTTTTTATTTTTAGATAGAGTAAGAAGAAAATTGGGTGGGTAAGGATGTGCAGTTCCTGAGAGGAACTGCAGAAGGGAGAAAGAATATGGTCAAAATACATTGCATGAAAATTTCAAAGAATGAATAAAAACATTAAAAAATATATTTCCCCCCCCCTTTTCTAACATACCACTACACATTATTTTCTATGGTAGCAGCCTGACGCTCACTCCAACATTTACAAGGTTAAAAAAAAAAGAGAGAGACAAAATTATTTTTAAAAACTAACAGCTGAACTGGCGGTGTTAACAAGGGGGCTGTGATGTGGACGCTCAAGGCTTTGCTTTTTGAACTCGCTCTGTGGTCAATTACCTTAGGATGCCTCGAGTCTAAAATGGCTTTGGCTGAGTTGAGTCAATGAAATATTTATGGATCAAAGCATCCTGGAGATGCTTCCTATGGGAATGTGTGTAGTATTTATACAGCATCCTCTTTGATGTGCTCAAAGCGTTTTTCAGACATTATAGACTTCATCTGCACCACCCATGAAGCAGGTTGGGAGAAAAGTGAGTCTTGTTTACGAATCAGTACAGCAGTGGAAGGAAGGACTGCTCAGAGCCTCACAGTGGGGCCATGACCAAGCAGGAAGCCCGGTCTGTTCAAAGGTGTGAGGAAAAGGGTTAGTTTCATGGTGTCTGCAGGGGGATTTTAACCTCTAAACTTTTGATTTCCCAGGATATGTAGTACTTCGTGCTCTGTGACCCTTCTACCCGCTTCCAGTTCTTGAATTCCACCACCAAATCCACAATTGTAGAGTGCCATGGAGCCCCGAGGTTAGACTCTGACAGAGCAAAGCCTTGTAGAGAGTGCCATGGAGCCCAGAGATTAGACTCTGGCAGAGCAGAGCCTTGTCTTTGAGACCTGGCCTTGATGTTCATGAAGAAGATGTCTTTGAGACACTTAATTGAACTATTTGACATTCAGTTTCTTTCTTCATGAGAATAGGTAATTCCTGCCTCTTAAGGTATCGTTGCCCAACAGAGATGATACCATAGGGTCCTTATTACAGGGTCTGATGCATAATAGGTTCTTAAAAGCTATGTCATTAGGACTAGACACCAGAAGGCTGCAGAGCAAGGTGCCATCTGCCTGCCGTCCTCCATTACCATGAAAGAACCAGACCATAGGCTTCTAAAGGAATGGCTCCAGTAAAGGCAAAGTCACTGTTACAAAGGTTTCTTTTTAGACAACTTCATCATGACAGGAATGGCATTGCCAAATAGTGAGCTTTTGAAAATGGCATTAACAGGGTTAGGAAAGTATGTTTGTTAGCTCTCTCTGTGGCTGTGATGAAACATTGAAGAAAATCACTTATCACGGGATAGGTTCGGTTGGGCTTACAGTTTCAGTCTTTGGTCACAGAGCTTCTTCGGTTCTGGATTGTAATGAGGCAGAAATCATGGTTTGAGGAGGAAGTGGAGTCAAGTTGCCCAGCTCACGGTGACTAGGAAGTAGAGGTGGGGGTCATGGGCAAAATGTCTCATTCAAGGGGATGTCCACAGTGACCTACTTCCTCCCATGGGGCCCTATCTCTAAAGTTCCCACCAGCATGGTCTCTGATTATGCCACCTGCTGAGGACACAAGGTTTTGGGGACATTCTGGCTCCTAACCACAACAGAGGACACTAACACAAGCCTGGAGGACACTGGGCTCTTTGTACAGAAGTGAGGCATGATTGTAATACAGTCCATTCTGAGCTGAGCCATCTCTCCTGGGAGACAGAGAAAGTCACAAGGTGAGAGAGGAGCAAAGGCTTGCTGTGGTGACAAGTAAGGAGGGACCCCAGAGCTAAGAAATGACAGAAATACATTTCTCGTTTCAACATGTTCATGCACCGTGAAACAAATGTGCACATATGAACACACACACACAGATTCACATACACACACGTTCATATACATGCATACAACACACACACATACACTCATAGAACAAATACTCATGTGCACGCACACACATTCTCACATACTCACACAGATTCACATACCCACACATTCATATACATGCATACAACACACACATACACACATAGACACATACACACACACATACACACACTCACACACATACACACATACGCACACATGCATACATATACACACACATATATACAATACACACACATAGCACAAATACTCATGTGTATGCACACACATTCTCACACACTCACACAGATTCACATACCCATACATTTATATACATGCATATAACATACACACACACATACACACATATACACACACTCACACACATACACACATACACACATACGCACACATGCATACATATACACACATATACACAATACACACACACATAGCACAAATACTCATGTGCATGCACACACATTCTCACACACTCACATAGATTCACATACCCATACATTTATATACATGCATATAACATACACACACACATACACACATATACTCATGTGCATGCACACACATTCTCACGCATTCACATAGATTCACATACCCATACATTTATATACATGCATATAACACACACACACATACACACATACACACACACTCACACACATACACACATATACATACATACACACATTCACATACATACACACACATGCACGCTCACACACACACACACTCACATACATACTCATAGCACAAACATTCATGTGCACGCACACACATTCTCATACACTCACTTTGGTTTTCCTGTATATAATCATCAACAGAATTGGTGTATATACATCTATCATTTGGAAGTCAGCACCATGGATGCACATATACTTTGATAACATAGAGAAGGAAAACTTAATTTCTAAAGACAGAAATGAAAAGTTGATGCGTTAAGTAGGAATATTTTGGGCTTGAGAATTCACTATAGGGAATGCTCACTCAGCCTTGATTGTATGATGAGCCTGTTACAAAGGGTCAGGTCCAAGTAGGAACATAGAGATATCGGGTTGGTAAGAAATCAGATTCTCAGGGCAACAGAAAGTCAGTTTCCATTGTGTAAGCATGCCAGGCTCCACGTCTATTTCTGATAACCAGGGTGATGTCACTAGGTATGGAGACTCGAGCAGCTGTTCAGTCAGCATCCATGAGGTCTGCCTCCACCCAGCCTGGGGCTGCTTCTATTCAGAGGACAGCAAGCTTGGACCACAGGGAAGGAAGCAGGCAGAATGGCAAGAGCTGGCAGGAGTCCAGAAGGGCTAGGTGTTCTGGAGTTGAAACAAGAGCAGATAGAATTGTTCTCCTCAGCACAAACCCAGCACACCATTTATAAACTTGCTGATGCTCTGAATTCAAGAAACAAGGTCAGCAAAGCTTGGCGGTTGAGATCCCCGACTTCCCACCACTGTCTGGTCTTGTCAGTCAGTGCTTAGCATGGACTGCTAGACTGTGCTCTGTCTGGCCATGGCCTCTTTTTCAGCTACGATCCAGGTGCTAAGATGTTAAACAAACACCTGCATGGGAAGCACTCGGAAAGCACATGACATAGAGAGATAAGGCTAATAGTTCCCCCTAAAGGCATCTGTTCAAGTTCCAGGTCTCGAAGGGCTCTCACGGCTGAGATCAAGTTAAAGGGAGGCTGTTCCAGGGGACCTAGGATAGTGAGATGTGTTTCCCAGGAGAGGAAGAGTACCAGGAATACAGAGATGTCTAGAAGGACAACCATATGATGAGGCTGGATAACACAGTGCTCTACAAGTTCAGGACAGGGTCACCAAGGGGGCATCAACCCTGCTGCACTGGGAGCTTGGAAGTCAGGCCTCTGTGCTGGGAAGGGATACCTGTTTGCTGTTTAAACCACCCAGCCTGCAGCATTTTGCTTAGGGAAGCCCTGGCCACTCATGTGCATAGCAAAAACAGGAACTTGATTATATTATTTTATTGCGAGCAAATTATATTTTTGTTGATTTTAAGAATGAGAAGAAATAAAATTAAGTACCAAGGAGGAGAAGAAAAAAAAATCATATCGAGTGGTTTGAAATGTAAACAGGGCTAAAAATATAGTCATCTACAATGCCTTGTTTTGAGAACTCTGTGATAAATGGAATAGTGTTTCCACTTCACAGGAATAATTAAGTCCCCACAATCTCAGACCCGAAAGTGTTCACAAAAGCATGCTCTTAGAAAAGCAGATGTGGGTTGTCTCTGTATGCATCAGGTGAGGAGGTTGGGAATGCGTTAAAGCTGATGTAGGGTTACAGAGTGTGTGCCCATCAGAGGGCGGGTGACTCGAATGACTCCGTGTCCAGTAGGATGTTTGCACCAAGATTCAAATCTTAGACTCATTTTGCTGTACAGTGTGTTCTCACTGAACCTGCTTGTTGCTTTTTCTTTCAGGGCTGCGTCAGCTATCATGGACGGAATAGACTTCTGACCTTGGAAGAGCCAACTGTGTAGGTCAAAGCCATTTCTTCCAAGATGAGGTAAATATGTCTCGTTACCCTGTGGGAAGAAAAAGAGAAAACAAGTCTCTTGGCTCTGGACCCTCTGCACGGCTTGCTGTGGTCTCTCCTCAGCCATGTGCTAGCTTTGGGTGTGGGGAACAGAATTCCCTTGTTTGCAGCCTCCACACTGCAGGGTACCCTCAAAGGAAAACCGAAGCCGAGAACCATGAATGCAGATGTAGAGAAACACAAACACGAGATCCCACGCAGCTATGAAAACAGGACATGATCCACACACAGTGTTTGGCATCTCTGTGCTTTGCTTGTCTTTATTATGGTCATTAAAATGTATCCATGAGCTCGGGCGAGTGACCAGAGGAAATGATCGTGCTACAACTTTGCTGGCTCTCTGAAAACCTTCAAAACGCAGAGGGAATTATGTAGGTAGACACTCCAGTTTCAGAGAGGTACGGGCATGTAGATGTTATGAAAGACACCTCATTATAATACAAGTAATAAGGAATAATAGAAGCACATTGCTTCAGAGAAGCAAAATACTTCTTTTAATTAAGGCCAAGACCTCTCCACTTTAAGTTGTGAAAGAATCACTTCGGGGGTTGGGGAGATGATTTAACTGCTAAGGTGCTGACTGCTTGAGCGTGAGGGGCTGAGTTCAGATTCCCAGCATCCATGTAAAGATCTGAGTGCAATAGTGCGTCCCTCTAGTCCCTGCTCTGGGCAGTGTGGAGAAAGAAGGAACCCTGGGGCCTGATGGCTTTCAGCCTAGCCTAGTTCTTGAGCTCTAGAATCAGGAAAACCCTGTTGAGAGAGAGAGAGAGAGAGAGAGAGAGAGAGAGAGAGAGAGCTATTGAGAAAGATATCCTATGTTTACTTTTGGCATCTGCATGCACACGCACACATATGTATGTGCACATACATGTACGTTTGCTTGTACACATGTGTACACATGCAAACATATTCATGCATTCCCTCCTTCTGTCACTTAGGCTTCAAAATGCAAATCTCGGTATGTGCTGACAATGGTGGCTGATGCCGGAAGGTTCTCTGGCCTCAGTGGCCCATCTCCCAGACTTGTTGGTTCTAGAACATGCTTGGCAGCCATCCTGTGGTAGGTCTCTGCTCAAGCAAAATTTGCCTTTACCACCAGTGTCTCATTCCATGCTTCTGGTGTCCCCTAGCAGCCACTGTTAGAGGAGAGGTCAAGGCTGAGCCCCAGTGACTTTATGGGTGTGTCCCAGAAGGATCGTTCTTTTTACTGACAAAGCAAACAGATCTTAAGTAGTGAACTGTGAAATGGTTATGATGTTGATGGATGCCACCTCACCTGAATCAATATGTCAGGGAAGAATGATGGTTTGGCCAATGAATATAGAGCTCTGGTTGGATTTAGCTAAGCAAATATCCTGGGATTGTGGTGTGTGCTGTTGGGGAATCCTGGGGCCGCACTCAGAAGCCTCTTTATAAGTGATCTCAATGGCTTCACTGTGCATCTGAGTACCAGTGACTCACTGTAATGAGAAGAGAGCCTCCTCTGGTGAAGGTATTTCAGCTGGTGGAGACCCATGGAGAAGTCCACCCAGCAAATTGGATGCCATAGTCCCCTATGACCAAGACAAGTTCAGTTGCTTCCAGAAGTCCTTCCAAAACCCATGTGTACCTGCCACTTCTCCAGTCAGAACAGAAGCACAGTTGGAAACCTTTTAGCAGTTCAAAGAGGGTTGCTTACTGCCATTCTTATTGTCTGGGTTGTGGGATGGATTCCCTGGTGGAGCCCTCTCTGGATGACCTTTCCCTCAGTCTCTGCTCCATACTTTGTCTCTGTATTTCCTCCTGTGAATATTTTGTTCTCTCTTCTAAGAAGGACTGCAACGTCCGCATTTTGGTCTTCCTTCTTGAGCTTCATGTGGTTTATGGATTGTATCTTGGGTATTCTGAGCTTTGGAGCTAATATCCACTTATCAGTGAGTGAATACTATGTGTGTTCTTTTGTGATTGGGTTACTTCACTCAGGAAGATATTTTCTAGTTCCATTCATTTGCCTAAGAATTTTATGAAGTCATTGTTTTTAATAGCTGAATAGTACTTCATTGTGTAGACGTACCACATTTTTTAATAGCTGAGCAGTAGTCCATTGTGTAAATGTACCACATTTTCTGTATCCATTCCTCTGTTGAAGGACATCTGGGTTCTTTCCAGCTTCTGGCTATTATAGATAAGACTGCTATGAACATAGTGGAGCATGTGTCCTTGCTATATTTTGGAGCATCTTTTGGGCATATGCCCAGGAGTGATATAGCTGGGCTCCAGCCACATATGTAGTAGAGGATGGCCTTATCAGGCACAAATGAGAGGAGAGGCCTTTGGCCTTATGAAGGCCAAATACCCCGGCATAGGGGAATGCCAGGGTGGGGAGATGGGAAGGAGTGGTGGGGGGAATACGCTCATAAAGGCAGGGGGAGGGGGAAAGGGATAGGGGGATTCCAGAGAGGAAATTGGAAAGGGGATACCATTTGAAATGTAAGTAAAGAAAATATCCAATTAAAAAATGACAAAAAAAAAAGAAGAAGAAGAAATAAAAGCAGCCACATACAAAAAGTGAAACCAATTCTGCCTGTGGCGTCCACATTACTCTGTATGTTTTACTTTTGTTGTAATGACGGAGACTTGTACAAGGTAGACAACTGCTAATATAGAAATTCATTTTTTTTGTATTTCAATTCACTATTTGATCATTTAAAATGTACGTACATTTAAAATATTATATCTACTCTTCTTCTCTTTCAATTCCTTCCCAATGCTCCCTTCCAGCATGCTCCCCTCCTTACTTTGTGTCCTCTTTCGTAGAACATGTGAGTTCTTACTGGAGACATTTTGATAGCTGGTGAGCTCCCACTGAATGCCTCATTACTTAAACCCTGTCTTCTGAGGGTAAATGAAATACACTTCCTAGCTTTACCTAAAAACCATCTATCTATACTGAAGCAACTAAACTTCTGAGTAAGGGTCCTGAAATCTCTTGAATTTTTTAGGATTTTTTTTCTCTGAGATGGTTTAGCATGGATAGTAAGAACATAGTTTTACATTATTAATACCAACGAATTATGTTGACTCTCCCATGAAGGCAAAACTATGAGATCATTGAGAACGTGCATCTGTCATTGGTACAGCCAACTGCTTTCCGCTTGGATTTGAGGCCAGACCCACAGGGAAGAATGCAAATCCAGTAGTGCGAACCTGGTCAAAAGTCCATGGTCACAGACAAGAGTGCAGGAGTTACAGCTGTTTTTACTAGACATGATGCGTCTGTCAAACTGCTTTCTAAATAGTTTCTGTTTATGCCCACAGAGCAGGGTTGCTGTCAGCTTCAGTCCCGGAGGTTTATTTTTGCAGCAGACCGAGATTCTGCTGGTCAAAGTAGCGAGAGTGACTGACTGTTGAAAGCCGAGCCCTAAAAGGGACGTCTATGTCATTCCTTCTAGGGAACACTATGTCAGAAGGAACGTAGGACGGATGCAAGCGATGGAAGGCTGTGGAACGCTGTCCTCTGGGCAGGGCGTGGCTGTTGCGTTCTTGGCTCCTTAGCATCTGTGGTTACCAGGCTGTATAAGATTGGGGCCATCAATATTCTGTCTTGGAGGAGGGGAAGAGATCATAAGGTACAATCTTACCCTGAGGATATAAATGTCGTTAATGTTGCTGGGGGGAAGGAGAGTCATTTCCTACAGCCCCTCTTGTCAACCCTGTACCCACACTCCTGCAATCAATCAATATTTAAACTCAGAAAAATCAAAAGAAAGAAAGGAAGAAAGAAAGAGAGAGAGAGGATGTGGCATGGGAGGGGGACTGGTTGGAGGGAGGCAGGGGCATCCCGGGTGTAGAAGGGATGAGCTGGCCTCATAACATGTCTGCAGGACAGTCGGGTGGGTGGAGTGGTACATGCATACCAAGTCGAAATGCAGAATGAGAACTTGTGCTTTTTGTTTTGATTCTGTTCCTTGTACCTCCTGGAATTCTAGGCTTATAAAAACCTCAAGGTTTATTGCCATCATCAAAAGGTTTTCCCTTCAAAATTTATGTGCATGGGTACTTTTTTTTTTTTCATGTAAGTTTGTAGAACATGTGCACAAAGGCCAGAAGAGGGTCTCAGATTCCTTGTAACTGGAGTTACAGATGGTTTTGTGTTGCCATGTAGGTTCTGGGAATCAAACCCGGGCCCCCTGGAAGAGCAGCCAGTGCTGTTATCTACCAAGCTGTTTCTCTACTCCCAGCATCAAGTCTTTAAAGCTAAAGGAAGAATCAATAAATGGGAGTTAAAGACAATTTGTTACTCAAAATAAGTAATCTATTAAGCGATCTCAAATCTTGAAATATGTATGGTCTGAGGTCATACAGTTTCTTGCATGGGATAATGGTTAGGATGACGGTTTTTGGTCTTGAATGACTAGCTGATCAAGCAAGAGAGCCTTTCAGATTTCATCCAATCGTTAAGCTCTAAGAGAAAAGATGGAGTGGCTGTGAGGTAATACACGCTAGTTCAGATGTCATCAAATTCTAGCACTGCTTCCAATTCTAGCAAGTCACCCTACTTCCTTGAAGACATCGGAAACTAAAATGCCTATTTGATAGATTTTTGTTAGAATTAAGTGTAACTACTTTTTTTTTAAAATGAAGGTAATATCATAGAGTAGGCACCTCCCCCTTCGGCATCGTATTTTGTTGGTCTCTTCCTTTCCCCTAAATACCCTGATCTACTGTAGCGCGTCTGATCTCCAGGCGGTAAAAATTCCCATCTCGACTGATTTCAGGGTAATCATGGTTTAACCTCCTGCTTTGGAAATAGTTTGCCTGTTGGCTCTGTGAGCTGGTCTGGGTCAGCTGTAGCAAGTGCCGCCTCCACGGTGCCCGGCCGCGTGACCCCGTGATGTAGAAGCATGAAGAGTTTTGATTTTCTTCACTTCCTGTCCCACAACAGGAAACAGATTCAGCATTTTGGTAAGCCCCGCCTCTCAGGCTGCAAGAGGAAATTCCGGCTTTAGGAAGGCAGAGCACCCAGAGGCTCCCCTGTAGCTTCCCAAGGAACCAGTAAGGGGCAAGACGGGAGTGGGGGTTGGGGGGGGGTGTCGGGGAGTAGGGGGTTGGGAGATGGGAGGTGGAGGGTGGGGGGTGCGCTCTCCTTGGGTTTAATAGCTTGAAAGAGAGGAGCGAATGGGACAACGAGCTTGCAGCAAAATCGAGATGGAAACCAACCAAGTGGTGGGTAGGTGTAGGAAGGCAGGCCGCTCTTTCCAGCGTATGCGTCTCAAATCTTCAACATTTCAAATTCCCTTATGTGTTTTTCAGTTTCAAGTGCTATATTCATGAGCATAATTGCTCAGTGGGTCTTTGTTAAACGAATTTTGAATTTTAAAACCTTATTCTTCCCAATTAGCCATTAAATATATGAGCATTTCTATTTGAATTTAATTCCATTACCTGACAAGTGTGAGTTCTTCATAATAATGACAAAAGCGTGATTAGATCATTTAATTCAGTGCGTCAGAACAATTTCCAAATGATATGCATTTGTGTTAAGATATGCTTCAACCCCAAACCCAAAAACCAGATACCCTCTGCCTTCACCAGTAGAATGACAGTCTCTGGCCAGGTTGATGTCAAGTTGTCGTGAATAATTTCACTCTTCCATCTATAAAATTAGACAGTTATGGCTAATGGGGGTATTGGATGAGTTAATTGTTTAATATAGCTTGGTTGGGGGGGGAGAAAAAGAATAATCACCTCGTATTGAAGGCCTCAACATTTTAGCATTAATTTTCTCTCAGACTTTAATTAGTCTTCCTCATTTTATATAAAGTAAGCATATGTAATTATCAAGTCCCTCTGATGAATTTATACTGAAGAACAATTGTTTGGCTCATCTCTAACCATAAAGCGCACATGGGAGGAAAGCTGCGAATTATATTTTGGATCTCTCCATTTTGAGGTTATTTATATGAATCATAACTTTTTGAAGATGATGGCTAAAATGAAGCAGCCGAAATAAATTAATTGCAAAGTGCTCAAGTTGACATCTTGTGTATTCATTATGGCTGTTTGGAATAGTACAACTTCCTCGCCTCTGGAATTCTATGGGCTGGTGAAGGAGGTAACCCTGACAAAGAGAGAGAGAGTATCAAGTTTGCCTCCCTTCTCTAGGTTGGCATTAGCCCCTACTGAGTACTTGTGACCTGGACCTGAGGGATAGAAGAGTTCGATGAGCGACTGTGTGTTCTGCACCCCATCCATACAACTGAGACCCAAGGTCCATCTCATTTGCCTCCTGGGGTGGTCATGGGAAGTTAGGCTAATTTTTTTTTTTATTGCAATACCCAACTGGGTTCTTTTAATTTGAATTTTTATAATAAAAACAAGAGAGTTAGATGAGCAGAAGGAATTATCTGAACTGAGCTAGACACAGCTGCACAGCGGTTCTGAATAGCTAGATCCTGCTAGATATAGTGGCTTATGCCTTTAATCTCGGCATATGAAAGGCAGAGGCAGGTGGATCTCTTTGAGTTCAAGGTCTACTTAGTGAGTTTCCTGCCCTCTGCCTACCACCAAAGCCGTCCCGTTTACAGATACTTGAAGGAACAATACTCAGCTTATGGCAACACGGCTGCACTAACAAACATTTCTCTCTGCTTGGGTGTTCCCATAGTGCTCAGGTCAACCCAGCCAGGACTATGTCTCCTGAGTGTTTCCTCCTTTGATTCTGGCTCTGTAGCTTCCACAGCATTGGTGACTTTTGGGGGAGCCTCTACTGGGGCCTGGCTATTGACCTATTTTCGAATTCGAGTTGGTCTTTTCCACCGAAAGTCTGTGAAGTTTTTTATTTTTCTTGAGTTTTCCCCGAGGCAAAAGTAATCGTCTCTACTCTCTTGGAAATGGTTTAAAAAACAGGCTGATAGAGATTCTACATCTGCTGCTCCAACGTGATAGCTGAGACACCATGCTCATATAAGAGTGGTTTGGTTTGGGGCTGTGGAGGAAAGCTTATCTCTAGTGCATGAGAACAGGTTTATGTAGTGATGACCCTGGCTCCTAGAGTCCAGATTAGTAAAGAGAAAATAGAGTTTTACTAACATGTAGCAGGATCTAACCTAACCCACTCACTAAGTAGCTAACTAGCTAACTAGCTAACTAACTAACTAACTAACTAACTAATTAACTAATATTCCAGCAAGAAGCTCAGAGCTTCTGAAACGCTCACACAAATGGGACACAAGGCTTGAGGTGGAGCACTTTGTTGGGACACTGGAGGAGCCCCAGCTATTTGGGTTCTATTTATTTGACCTTCCTTTCCTCTAGCCACAGAAGTGAGGGGCTATGACTCATGTCCCAGATGCCTTCTGATTGGTGCTAGATGAGTGACCACTGGAGCCACTCAGTCCCCAGGTGGGAGAGCAAAATTAAGGACTGTTACTGCTTCCTTAAGTGGGTGACCGCCGTTAAGATTTTTGTTTGTGCAGTAGAGATCCAGAGCAGGATGTCACTTCGGGGGATGAAGGGTACAACCTCTATCAGGAGGAATCACTTCCAAATGGAGTGTCTGATGATGAGGTGAGTCACAGATCTGCAGAGTCTGATCCCAACATTCCACACAGTACAGGGTCGAGGTCTGCTTATTGCGCTGGTCCTCACTTCAAACAAGCCCGGAAAACCTCTGGTTAGTTCAGCTTAATGAAGTGCTTTGTTGGTTTCTCAGCAGAAGGAAAGGTTTGAGAAGGTCATAGATTTATGTCCCTTTGAACAGGAGGAAGATGTCAGAATGGGGTGCTGCCATTTGACCACTGCTTGATATCCAAAGAGAAAGGTTTCGAGGCTATTGAAGCCTCGGATGCTTGGGTAAAGAGCGCCCGGCATACACAGGGATACTCTTATTCATGACTGCTACCGTTTTTGCTTTTGTGTGACAGAAAGCACTAATCATGCCGCGTTTCCTTTCCTGAAGCTCCAGCCTCAGGACTCAGAGACTCTGTCCATGTATAGAACATCAACTAACTTATATTTCGCCTGCCATTCTTCACATTTCCATATAGTCACCTGGAGACGAGTGACTCTCGGGAAGCCTTACAATGAGGGACTTTGCAACTGTGACTTCGGTCATTCCCCGTACTGTGCCTCTGAGGCTATGGATGAAGGTCCAACTCCATCATCTGTTTCAGTGTGAAGCCCCTGGAAGGATATTTCAGTATAATGTTAGGCCTCTGAGTGCCTCACTGCCCGGCACTTCCTGTCTATCTGTTCACCTGTTCATCTGTTTATGGCTACTATGTAAAGACAGAAGCAAAAGACCTTGTGCAGAATTGTTCTGCACTTGCAATGGAGGGTGTATCAATAGGATGATAATGCTATTTTCTGTGGGTGTCACACTTCTGTCTGACATCTAATTGATCATAGCAAAAGGTCTATGTCCATCTCACTGATCTCACCTAGATGTGACCTGTACCCTAGATGCCCACAGGGGAGCCACTACTTGGTTGTTTTGAATTCAGGTGCCTCACTATGGTTCTGAAAATATGATGGGGAGATTTTGAGGATCAGTCAATGGTCTCTTCTCTCATTATTGGCTAGAACTATGGTACCCAAGACCACCTTACCCAAGATCTGCTCTTCAAGGACTATAGTTCTTGGGATCTCAAACTGAATTGTTCAGGGCCACAATATCCTGGAAAGTCAGGCTCCATTCTTAAGGATAAGAGTCTCAAATCTGTTTAGCAGTACTGGGGATCGAACCCATGATTTCTTATATGCTAGGCATGCACCCTACCAAATTGTGCTGTACTGCCAGCCTTCCAAATCTCTATTCACTGATAATATTAACACCCAGACACGGTGGCTGTGGTGGGCAGGTATCCTTGCTGGTCAGAAAATCTGGGAGGGTCTGTCTGGAGACAAAGAAGGTGTGTCACATGAGGGGAAGTTCAAGAAAGGATCTTCTCACTTTTAGCACGAGGACAGCTATGCTGAGTGACCTGTCAAGACCTTTACTTTCCTCAGCTGTGGCCTGGAGTGAGCGGGTGTACAAAGCACTAAATGATACGGTAGTAATCCCGACACCCCCAGACAATGCGTCTCCTATTCTGCACTCATTCATTTTATGATTTACAAGGTATTAGCGTGTCCTACAAGTGCTTTGCAGATGCTTCCAGAGAGCGATAACCTCAAGTTGTCCACCTAGGCACAAAGTAATGTGGACCAGTTCATGACATCATAACCCCATGAATGTTCTGTGGGAGAGTTTCTAAGCTGTGACAAGGTCTAATCTGTTCACTACACTGTCACAGCTTCTGTGTGGTTTAGCCCATAGCCTGTTGTCCTATTGAAAGAAGCTGCAGGTCAGACAGTGCAGTGTATCATCAGTGTTACAGTTGATCATTACTACCACCAGGGTCCTGCAGGAAGCAGACTTCAGCTCAGGGACTTTACTCTTTTCAACTGAGGGCTGCTGACAGATGTGAGACTTGAGTGCTCCCCCTGTCCCAAACATTGGGGCCATGTTAAGGCACTCCAAGACTACAGGCCGTGTGGCATTCTTCTGATCTCTGGGCTGAGCAGAGAGCATGAGGACACGGAGTCACTGAGCCAGAGGAGAAGCTGGGGAGCGAGCCCGCCTAGAACAGCTGCAGTTGGTCAGAGAGACAAATAGGTTACAGGCTGTTCCTCTTGAACTTGAGTCACTTCTGGGATTGTGGGAACTGGAGAAGATGGCAATGCTTCCTGCAGGCAACCCTGATCTCCATATGGCCGAGGTAAGACACTCAGACTCATGCATCACCAGCCCGACTTCTTGGCTATAGGAACAAAATACTTGTTAACCAGACTTGACAAAACTCTTGCCCCAGGGCACTGAACTGAGGCCCAACCCAGCCTGAGCCAGTGTTTGAGTTTCTAATTTGCATACATCCTTAGACGTGAAACTGTTAGTGAAAGAATATAGATATTGAGCTTTTTAATAGACACTATGATTTTCCTTTCCAAAAATTTAGACCGTTTTGTTCTCCTGCTAGTAGCACTCGATGAGCCTTGTTTCCTCGTGTTCTGGCCAACACCGGTTGTTATTCATCTTTTTAACCGCTGCCAATTTGATAGTTGAAGAATGACCTCTTATTGTTTTTGTGCATTTAATTGCCTCATGGATTTGATTAGCTTGCAGCGATTAATGGCCATTTCTGTTGCAAAGTGGCTCATCCCCTCGTCCACTTACAAACAAATCGTGTCTCCCCCACAGTGACTCATAGGATGCTCTAGGATATCAAGAAAACTAGCCTGTTGTCATGTGTGGTTACTTTGTAAAGTTTACTGATGTTTGAGGCTGGAGGTTGAGTTTTCATCCTTCCATGGTACACACCAGATTCCTGTATAGTAATTCTTCATGTGGCTGCTTCAGTGTAGACTCTGCTTTAGGACCGGGAGGCTTTTAATGGGCTAAAATCACACAAACAATTCTGTGTTTCCTTATCCTCTCAAGGCTTTCCCTTTGAACTTTTTGATATTTGTGAGCAAACTTTAGATTTTTTGGACTTACTATTCTTGTTATTCTTTTTTTTAGATAACATAAAGTAACAGATTTCACTATGACATTTCATCATATTTATACTATCTTATTTCGCTGTGGTTTTCCCTCAACCCACCTACCTTGCTGGCCCCTTTCTTTTCCCTACATGCTTTTCCCCCTGCCTTCATACGTGTATGTGTGCTTGTGTGCACGTCTCTGTATTTACATATATGTATAGAAATGTATATATGCAGATATGTACTCGTGTACACCAATCTAGATTCTGCAGCAAGAGAGAACGTAGGATGCCATGTTGTCTTCCTCCGCTCCCCTGTCCCTTCTCCTCTTCCTCTCTAAGCCCCTTTCCTTCTTCATACTCCCCTACCTTTACTGTGACCATTACATTTTGTTCCATCTGTATGCATTTTTCCAGGTAGCCTGTGCATTTCACCCAATCTGCAATCGTACAGTGTGATGGCTGTCCTTCCTGGCATTATTGGCGGCCCCTTCCTAGGGATGCATAGCATCCGAGTTTCCTTGTGCAGTCGCTCGGCTCTGTCTCCGTTTCCATCTGCCACCGTCTCTCTCCATCATCCTCCAGCCATTTTAGTTCTTATTTCTGATTTGGAGACTCTCCTTATTCAGATGAAATTGCTCACTATTTGAAAACAAACGCTTGCAAATAAATTCCGAAACCACTATTAAGTTCTAAGGAAATGCTTTTTGAAAGCTGAGGACGAGCATCCCATGCAATACGGATTCATGGAACACTTACTTATTTGTGTGTCAGATTCTTCTGGTAGTAAGCATGTTATAACTGTAACCTATCCAGCTGAGGTGATCATGTGCTTTGGGTGGTTCCTTTAATTCCCCCAGGAGTCTTAAACTGGTGCTGTTAACAGGGCGTACTCAGACATGGGAACAGAATTGAAAATTTTATTCCTATCAATTGGTAATCTTCTCTTCTCTTCTCTTCTCTTCTCTCCTCTTCTCTTCTCTTCTCTTCGCTTCTCTTCGCTTCTCTTCTCTTCTCTTCTCTTCTCTTCTCTTCTCTTCTCTTCCTTTCCCTTCCCTCCCCTCCTCTCTCCTCTTCTCTTCCTTTCCCTTCCCTTCCCTTTCCTTCTCTCTCCTCTTCTCTCCTTTTCTCCCTCCCTTTCTCCTCTCTCTCTGTCTGTCTCTCTCTGTCTCTCTCTGTCTCTGTCTCTCTGTGTGTCTCTGTGTCTCTGTGTCTCTGTCTCTCTGTCTCTCTCTCTGTCTCTCTCTGTCTCTCTCTGTCTCTCTCTGTCTCTCTCTGTCTCTCTCTGTCTCTCTCTCTCTCGTCTTCTCCAGGGTTATGGGGAAATGGCGAGCCCTCAATGCACACTCCACCTGTTGATGTGTGCTTTTAGTGTGTAAGGGGCGTACCCTAGGAACATGCACACCAAAGTGGCACAGATTAAGTCAATCTGGTCTTATCCAGGAGCACAAGCTCCCATCTTTATAGTGAACTTCTCCCACAGAAGACAGCAAGGCCAGGAGCCTCCAGGGAGACAGCCCGAGAAGCAAGTTAACTGTTCCATACAGAGAAGGACAATTAGAGAGGGAGAAGCAAGAAGGTTGGGAATGTTTCCAGCTACTCAAGATGTATTTGCCCTGGGAATACGGATTTGTAATTCCATTTAACTGCTGTGAATCCCAACAGCATCAGACACATGAATATTAAAATGCAGGAGTGAGTTTCCATTCCAAATTCAGTCACATGTCCTATTATTACCCATTGTTTTCAAATATTTCCTCAACACCCCCCAGCAACTTCATTTCCAATGCTCCACCTATAATTCTACTTCATACACATACAGATTAATATATGTAATCTTTTCTAGAAAAAAAAATTGGCCTAAAATGGTGACTGGATAATTTTTCTTGTCAAGCTGCTCCTAGGTTTGTGTTGCCTCACTCCTACGCATTGGTGCCAACCACTTACCAGTATACACACACTGAAAATCCAGTGCTACTGAAACAGAAACTGATTTCAAGATTTCTCATCATTAGGTAGTCTTTTGTCCTGTTGCTTTTTCATCTGTGATGAGATGAAGCTCGTCTCTTCTTGTGAGTGGCAGTACCCAAACCAATTATCCTTGGATGAGGAGAGTGAAAGCTCACACACTGTAGATCATCTGAAGGACTCCCCATACTTCACCAAACTATAGCTCTAGTTTCATGCCAATAGCCTTCTTGCCAAAATAAACTCTGATTATGGCAGTAATTTAAATAACTTATGTTACAGTTTTTGAAGGAGAGGGAAGTACCAAAAAATATAGTTTACAAAATTGAGAATGACTTGGAAGCCAAAATATTCTTTTAAAAAGCAGAAAGCTTGCAAGTGAAAAAATTTTACAGGTTGAGTATAATTGGTCCTAAAGGGTTAGTTCCTACATCTTTTGTTATTGATAGAATATATGGATAATCAGTTCGTAATTCAAATAATTTTAGTCATTGACAAGTACAAAGGTGCCTTGAAAATAAGAAAAGATTATCTTTAAAATGTTGTGTGTCATCAATTTTAGATCATTAAGCAATACTCTCTTACAATGTTTGCATGTTTATGTGTGTATTTTCACTTTTGTAGAGTTCAAAACAATATTGATTCTCTTTAAAACTACAAAATTGATCTTTAATATTGGCTCAGTGTTTCTGTTACACATTTTTCAAACATTGAAAATTAATATAACAAGTACCATAGATGCCTATTTTTTCTGATAGTTGCTATAACAAGTAGGGCACATAAACAATTAAAATAATAATTATATTGTATCAGAGATGCACAGGATGCATGTCCCAAGATTAATGCCATTGAGATCAATTGCAGGTTGTATTATTTTGAGTTTCTTTGTCATATCTGACTTCAACCTCTACACAAACTTTCTAAATGTAGTGTTCACATGATGTATTCGTTCAGCCATTTTAAAACTCTTCACCCATGTCTTTGTATTATACTGTATGTTTCTTACAGTCAGCCTACAACTGGCTCTTTCTTCTCTTTCCCCATTCCACAGTCTGAACGCCATGGACTTTTAGTTCAAGTATTTAGCTCATTTACAGTGAATGCATCAACTGATATAATTGGACTTATGTCTACATTGCCGGTGTTTCTTTAATTTTCTTACGTTTTCAGTTGTTTTGTTTCTTTTTCCTATCTTCTTCAGTGTTAATTGCACGCACGTCCACACGTGCACATGTGCACACATACATACGAGCACACATGGACATGCACACGCACACATAGACACTCCTAATTAGCAAACTTGTCAATTCTACTGATTTAAAAGCTACTCTCTTTTCTATTTATTTATGGTGGTTGCTTTGGGGTAGAAATATTAATATTTAATACAGTTTACTTAGAGTTAATATCATTGTATTTCACAAGATTGGAAAGCCCTTCAGTTACATAATTTTATTAGCTTAGTCTTTAGCTCCCTCCACCTTTCTTCTGTTATAATAAATGTCTGCATTCCAGCACATCAGGAAGCACAAAATACATTGTTAATATTTTTGCTTTTAACAATAAATTGTTTTAAGAAACCAGGCAATTTATTGTTTTGATTTGGCTATGTTATTATTTTTTGCTGTTGTTTGTTTTTTTTGTGTGTGTTTTGTTTTGTGTTTTATGTTTTTGTTTTTTGAGACAGGGTTTCTCCATGTAGCCCTGGATGTTTTGGAGCTCACTATAGACCAGGCTGGTCTTGAACTCAGAGATCTTCCTGTCTCTGCCTCCAGAGTGTTGGGATTAAATGCGTGCACCATAACTACCAGGCTCGCTTAGAGTCTAAATCCGAATTTCTTTCTTCACCTGAAGGTTATCCTTCAGGTCTGTTAGTGATAAGTTTAGTCAGGATTACGCTTCTCTGAAAATATTCTTCTCTTGTTTCTTGGTGGTTATAAAATAGATTTACTTTCAGGACCTGAAAAATGCTATCCTATATTTTCTGGTTTACCTTGCTGATGAATGGTTTTTCTCTCCAAATTAAAGCATTCCCTTGGGAGGAAGAAGAAATGCTCATGAAAGTCGGCCAACAAGTCAAATTTAGGGGTCTCTGAGACTTAGAAAGATACAGCTTCATAACGCCCCCCCCCACGCCGTTATACAGGAAATCAAAAATTTCTGGGGAAAGAGAATTCTTCAGCGAATCTGCTTTTAAATTGTGCAGGACACTCTAGAAAGTTAGATTTTTTTTTTCTGAGTTCCGTGGTGGCGGGCTTTTGTGTGATGTAATGTAACTGGCTGAGCGTTATTAGTGACAGTTAAATACCCCAGTGAACTCACTGACTCACAAAGGTAGACATGGGTGCCATCCTTTTGCTGATGTATCATAGATACTTTATTTTGGGGTTCAGGGGATGGAGGGGATTCATTCTCATCTGTCCAGGGAATGCCATGAAGCTGTTTTTGTTTGTATTCGAGCTTGTGTTCACATTTTTCTTCACGATTTTCCAAGAGAAGAAGGTCATGATGGCTTGCTCATGACAA
The DNA here is from genome assembly GCF_011064425.1 of Rattus rattus. Lineage (NCBI taxonomy): Eukaryota > Metazoa > Chordata > Mammalia > Rodentia > Muridae > Rattus > Rattus rattus. The sequence continues at coordinate 75,348,470 of NC_046166.1, forward strand.
AATGCTAGAGTGTCCGTGGTATAAAGGAAAAAGATTTAGGGTTTATCCCCTAACCGTTCTGGAGGCTGGGAAGCTAAAACCAAGGTGTTCGAACAGTGCTCGGAGATGTCTCTCCTTGCCTTGCAGACGGCCACCCTCTCATGACTTCACATGGTCGGTCCTTTGTCCACACCTTCTCCTTCAGCGGACGTTCCAGTCAGAGTAAAGGAGACTCATCTCACACAGTCTATTTTTTAACTCAACCACTTCCTCAAATGCTGTTTCTGCAAACGTAGTCACATTTTGAGTTCCAGGATCTTGGGACTTTAATGTATGAGTTCAAAGGTGACCTAGTTAGGCCTATAACACACACCTGAGAATGTTCACCCGTACGTCTCTTTCGTTGTTTACTTTTGCTGCTGTTTAGAATGAAGAAAAGCCAGGCCAATACGAAGTGCTTATAAAACTTTAATAAGAGTCAGGCATACAAATGGGCTTTGGTTTATGCAGTGTTAACACAAGGGGATTACGCTGAGCGACGACCCACCTCCAGTCGGTTTGTTTATATGGCAACAAATGCTAGCATTCTTCACATTTCTTTCACCTGACCATTTTCTCTCCTGTCATGCTTGTATATAGACCAAATACCAGATGAGAGGAAGGGAGTTATTTACTTTTATGTGAGATGTTTTCATGTTGAATATAAACAGCAGCAAAGCGACCTCAAATATCAAGACAAGACGGTTCTCTTGAGGAGATGATTGTGTCAGTGACAGTTTGAGGGGCAGGCAAATTTTAGAGCACTTACTGGCTTCACTGTGTGTGCAACAACGCCCTCTAGAAAGTCTACCATGCCTTCAAGCAACAGTGCTCGAAGAGAAAAATCATATTCTAAGTGAAACCAAACAAGTGCAAAATGAATCTAGCTCTGTGAACTTCTGGGAGAGGCCAATGTGTGGTAGCCGACTACAGAGCAATGGCTTGCTGGGACCGGCTATCAGAAGTTGCCTCTAAGGGAGAATAAAGTTACCTTCGGAGAAAATGAAAATATCCTATATCTCTGTGACAAGCGTACACAGTTCTGCCGAGTGTCAAAACCCAACTTGTGAATTTGAAACAAACGAAGAAATGAAGTCGATGCTAAGGTCTTGTCCTCTACACCAAATAGTCAGGGATAGGACAGGGACATTGGAAATTCGTTCGCTTTGTGCTGAGCTGGTAGATTTTCAATTTGTGAGTTTTCTCTTTACAATGCAGTAGACCCAGGAAGGGTTGTGATTAGTCAGACATATCCTAAAATAGTACTCCGATATGACTGCTTTCTCCCAAAAAATATTTCAACTGCGTGTGCATAGAGGCAACTGGGTGAGGAAGGTAAGTGGCCAGGAATAACATTTCCTTGGGTTTCTCACAGAAGGGCATGTCTGCGAGCTGCAATGCGTTGGTCTTTGAATATGTCAAATAAAAGTTGCGGAGTATTTCAAGAGGCAAAGAGCCTAGAGCCTAACTTGGGAGAACAATTTCCCATGATGCTCCCGCCTATGATTTCTATCTTTATTTGAGGCAGACCAGACATCTGAATACCTCAGTGCGCATCGGAGTTTCCATTGATATGTTTGCCTGCTCAGAGTTTCCAACCATTCAGGAACCACTGTGGAAATAAAAAAAAAAATCACTGTGGAAAGAAAGCAAGTAGAATGTGACGGCCCACGTGCGGCAGGAATGTCTGCTCTGCTAATAATAGAACTAGAAAGGCTTGAAGAAGGGTCCGGCCAGTGTTGACACCTTCTGGCTTGTTGATGGTGTGCGTTGGCACGTGTTAGAATCTGGAGAGACCCTGACAAATTAGCTTATGAGAGTCTTTACCTATGGGGCCCTCGCAGCCCACTGAGTAAAAACAGGCTATCGCCATGATAAATAAGTAGGTCTCCTGGATATTATTGTTTTTCTATGGCGAATTACTTCTGCATACTGTGTTATAAGTATAGACTACATTAGGGATGAAGGATATCCAGGAATAAGGGGGTTGGGAGTGTGTGGTTGAGGTGGGGATATATCACTAAGTAAGGAAAGTTTTCTGAGAATGCATCATATAAAGAAGGACTTGAAGGAGTAGGGGAGAGTGTGGTAGTCCCTGAGAGCTCGCTCTAGGCAGAGCGGAGAAGAGGCTGAGGGACAAATGTACCTGACTGCTGCAGGGAGAGTGTATTGGCTGCTACAGTGGCTTAGGATGAACAGAGAAGGGTTAGGTTGATGTGGTAGAGAGGACAGACAGCTTGGAACAAGCGGACCACTCTAATAAGCTGGGAGATCTTGTGCAAGAAATAGAAACCACTGAGTGGCTTTAGTCAGAGGAATCACAAAGCCTCAAAAGGTTCACAGGGCTCTCTAGCTGCTCCCTGCGAGAGAGACCTGAAGAGTGGCCGGAAGCAGGAAGTAGGGGTTCTTAGGTGGTCCTTAAGTGACTTTCCTGCTCTCTGTAGTCTCAAGTCCGAGGTGACTCAGCCAGCAAGGAGCACAGCAGGGCACCAGGCACGGGGATCAGCCTATTTTGTAGTGAGTGGTTTAAGCTTCTGTATGATTTCCACTAGTCTCCTCTGTACCCAATACACGCCCATATTTAATTATAACACCTTTTCTTTCTGAAGTAACCTCTCTTCTCAAACAAATGAGGATGATGCCTGTTGGGTACGGCTTAGCATGTCTTTGAGTTTTCCATCCATTTTTACTAGAGTTTGCTCACTCTTCGTGGTTCCTGTGTGGAGCCACTTGCCTTGTGGTAAACCTACGTGTTAGCTGTGTTTATGAGCAGATCCACACAAACCCATGGAGCAAAGTAACAGCGTGTGCGATCCAGTGGTGTCGAGTTCCTCGTGCCGCCCCTGACAGGATGTGAGCCACCAGTGAAGACAAGGATGCGGGCGGAGGATGGGGCCGGAGCTCCCATCAGCAGCAGGTCCAGTGTGTATCTCAGCGTTGAGGGTGACAACTCTGGCACATCCCTTAATTACACCATTCAGTCTTTGGGGATTAATATTTCTTTTCTTGCTGGCTGTGGACAGTTTCTTAAAAGGCTCAACTGAAGCCTGGGGATGTTAGAAGTACTTCCTCTCGGAACCACCCAGGGCTGTGGGGGCTACAGGCTGCTTCCTACCTCTGAGCAGGGCTAACAGGAGTGCCCCACTAATCCGCAGCCTCACCGTCTCATGTGTCACAAAGATGTTCCTGTGATGCAGATCTGGCTTGGGTGGGCTTTAGGTTGCCTGGACTCCAAGGGACAATAGCTGCAAATCCCCGGCAGTCAACTTAGCTTCCTGCTTTCTTTTGCACATTGATTGTCACAGAGGTACCTGGTGCTGAGAGATACCTTCCCACCAAGGACTCTCTCATCCTTAGAGTCTTGATGCCTGGTAGTTCTGGATTGCCTCACTTGTCCAAGGATATTCCCAAAGAAGTCCAACTGCCACCTTATGCTCATGCTTGTGGTGGAGCAGCGCGCGCGCGCGTGTGTGTGTGTGTGTGTGTGTGTGTGTGTGTGTGTGTGCGCGCGCCTCCTATTTACTCTCTGCACATGGACATCCTATGTATTGGTGTCTTCACCCCTCTAATGACTGGCCCTCCTGCAAGGCACAGCAGGGTTAAGGTCACACACAGGTCCTCCCACTTCCTGTCTCTAGGGAACAATGATCAACTCCTTATTCCTTCCCATTACCTACTGGTGTAGTGGGGTTATAATGCTGATGTGTGCTATGCTTTTTTTTTTTTCCTGTCCCAGTTTTCTCCTGAGTATCCTGTCTCTGATGACATTTCTCTCCTGTGACAGCAGCTCCATACTCTATAGCAGAACTTTCTGCAAAAAGCCCAAGAGTTTGAGGCTGCTGATTTGCCGGCCCCTTAAGTTTGTTTGGAAGGAATAAAAAAAAAAAAAAAAAACAAAAAACAAACAAACAAACAAAAAAACCGGTTTCATCCTTTGCAGTTCTCATGAGGTATTTCAAGTTGTGTCTGTCCTCGGGTACACACGTGCATACACATGGATAGGCCCACACATGCGCATCGTGCGTGCAATGCGTGCATCTGTGCTTGCTTCGTCATTACGTGTAATCGCCAGTCACCATATCCTGTAGAATGTTTACTCGTGCTCTAATAGAGTCCTTTACAGCTCTCCTCTCAACATTAAAGAGTAAAAGTAAGATAAAAAGTAATGGAAGGAAAAGGTTCCTTTCATCAAAAATGTTCTCTCGAACCTTAACCCTCCAAAGAGCAGAGAGCATTCGCGTGTGCTCACCGTTCGCCCGCCATTTTCGCTTAATGCTGAGTTCTTTTGGTTCTCTTTTCCTCCATCACACAAATTCCTGCTTGAATTTTCCTGGATGTCAAATTTCCTCTAGTGATGTGAGAAATAGCCCGGTGGCTCTGAGTAAAGGGTTTGAGGCCGTGATTGACACAGCACAGCGAGGCCATGCGCTCCCGTGACAAGCTGTAAATCCGGTGGTGAGTTACAGGGTACAGGTGCTCCCGCCGAGGGCTCTGACTAGATAATTTGTGAGCATCAGCTCATATATCAGCAGAGGAGCTTGTGGCTGGCCGGCTTGGGTTGCAGAAGCATCCATTCTTTGAGAGGATGTGTGTGTGGCTGGGACAGTGAGTTATGGCAGCCAATGGAAGGGGGATTATAGATGGTGCTGATGAAAGTGCAGCCGTCACTCAAACTCCTTTGACAGAGCCTTCCAATCAGGATTCCAATTTCTGGCCCTGGTGGATTACAGCCTCTTTTTTTTTTTTAAGGGGGGCTTGTAGCTCCTTTGCAGAGCAGGTCACGTCTCCATCAAAAAACCCTGACAACAAAGGTGCTTGCCAATATATGTTCTTCAGAATTAACGTATGTAAATCATGGGCACCACGTATGTAAATCATGGGCACCTTGTCTCCACGTGCTGTCAAATTGCGGGCTGACCTGCTGATAAACATCGAGCCTTTGGAATTTTTTTTTTTGGTGGAATTCAGGTAGCTTCTGCCTCATTACTATGTGAAATAAGACTGAATTTTAGAGCAGAGAAGGGACAAAGACAGCTTATTAATAACGTGAGTCTACACAGATTTCTAAGAGATTCTTAATTTATTTCTTTATGTGACAATCTATGTGGAAGTCACCCCCTGGCGTCCCAGTCCTCACACGTTATTAATTCCACTGGTTGTTTCTGTCAGATATCTGGCGTTTGAACTGATGATTTCTTCTCCCTCCACCGTCTAACTTTCAGTTTTAAAGGGAACTTGTCAGTAGGAAAAAAACAACATTGTAAATGTTTCCTTGTGGGCATCTTTTATATTTGTCTCTTTCTTCCTTGAATTATATTTAGTGGCCTTATGATAAGCAAGAAGAGGTAGTGTTTTCAAAGATAAGAATTGTAGTAAAAACTGAGTGCTGACACATGCCTATAATCTGAGCAGGTGGGAGATCAGAAGTTCAAGATCATTTTCAGCTACACAGTGAGTCAGGGGGCTAGCCTGGGATACCCTCGACCCTGCCCCAAATTTAAAAAGGAAAAAAAAATCTCAAAGAAATAGAATTATCCAAATTTCCCATTTTTTTCCCAAGGGGTAGATGGTAGATTTTCTTAGCAGAACATATACCTTCCCAGAGAGAACAATATTCAATGTATGTGTAAGCAATATCTTGATTTTTTTTCTTTCTTTACTAAAAGGATACACCCAGCACATTTTCAGTGTGGTAACTTTCATTTTGGTTTTTAGTTAAAATGGTCTTATAGCATCTATCCCTTGCCCAGAGTGCTGAGACCTCTCATACCGCACTGTCATTCAAAGTCTGCTGTACTGGCGACATACTCACCACTACCTCTAATACCCTACCACCTTCCCTTGGTTGGCTTCTAAATTGGTCATTAAATACAGGCAGATAATTAAAGAATAAGCAAGAGCTGCCATCATTAGTTAAAGTAAGGAGGTGTGACATTAAAAAAGAGAAAGCCAGTTTCGAACCTAGATTGTTTAGAATGAAATTCTAAAGTTAAAAGAAAAGCATCACAAGGCGAAAATCCAAAGTATTGGAGTTATACTCAGGGGTTTCATCTCTCGTGGAATTTTATTTTAAGAGGATAAAACGTGGCCCATAAAGGTATCTGATCTCTCAGTGTGCATTATGCTTCATATAAAACAAGTCCGGAAAATAAATGAGGAATATGTAAAACGAAACTTTAAACATACCTGGAACATCATTTGCAAGGCACCTATTGCTGCGTTATCAATTTTCTTTGAGCATTTATTAAAGAATATCTTTTGTTTTAATTTGCCCCACACAAAGCAGCTTAGAGACATTTACAGAGACGAAGAGGGAGCTTCAATTAACCTTGGCTGCCGAGATATTTTATGTGCATGTATTATACTACAACAGGGTAATTACCTAATACCTTTTGTGAAGGAATTCTAATAAAGAATGAAATTGATTTATACATAATGAAATTCAGGCTCTTTGTTTCATTTCTCATCTAATTTTTTTATTATTATTAAAGTGGCTGTAAACTCTTATTTTGAGACCAACGAAAAAAGTTTCTAGCTTACATAGAATATCGAAAAAATTCCTTTATAATAATTTATTTAAAAGTAAAGCCAGGTACACCTGCATTCCCAGGACTTAGGATCCTGTGGTAGGAGGATAAGTTCCAGCCTTACCTACTATTGAGTTCTAGGCTAGACAGAGAAACATTGTCTCCACAAACCAACAACAAAGCAAGAGTTAAGCTACAGTTGGAGAAATAATGACCTTTTAAAAGGCATCAAACAGCAAGACCTGAGCACCATTTTATTTTCTGGAGAGACCAGGCAGGAGGTCACAATCAACCGCGTCTGATTCTAGATATTAATCAACGCAAAGATGCCTTCTGAACGTTTGTGCTTGGTAGATATTCATTTTTTGTTTATTTAAGAAAACTTTTACTAATGTGTTAATATTTTGGCAACATTATTGCAACAAGTTTAAAAAACAGACAGACTAGTATAGGCTTTAAAGGAACAAATGAGCATTGTACAATTAAATTATTACACAGATCTAAGGAGTTTACTGAATAACTGCAAGGCCCAGAAAACAAATTAAATCTGAAACATTAAATCCAGTATTAGCACCTACAATATCTCTGAAAGTTCAACGTGTAACTGCTTTGTTCATTCCTTATGTTTCTTAACTTTTCCCAAACTCAGTGCTCTCAGTTCATTTTTTAGCAGCAGTTGTCACCAGTCTACAAGCTTCTGGTAGTCTAATGGGAAATGTGCCTTTCTTCCTGAGAGGACCTGGAGAAGAAACTCAGAGAAGGCTCCTAGTATTACTTGAAAGTCTTTATACCTTAAGAGCAGTTTGCACTCAGAAATACAACATATGCAGCAGAGTTAACATTGCTTTCTTCCCCTTTCTGTTTCTTCTTTGCTCAGAGAACAGCTAATTAACGTCTTGTTATCTGCTTGTCTTCCGGGGAGCCAATGTGGAAGGCACGTTCCTCCAGATCAGGGTGGGAACAGAAAAGGAGTTGGACAACCACTCACCCTCAGAGGGTTGTTTCTCTCTCCCCCTTTTACAAACCTCAGGAAGCAAGTGAAGAAAAAGGCATTGTTTACCTTAAAAGGCAGGTTCTTAGTAACCCGCAAAGGAAGTGGGAAAAAGCTTTGAAAAAATTGTCGATGGGTTTCTCTTAATGAAAGACATTTAAAAATAAGTTCCCCCTTCCAATTTTCATCCTACATTTCTAATTAAAGCAACAAAGCCATACTTTGTGTCTTACAAACCATGGGACATAGGAGAAGACGTGCAGCCTACCTAAACTAAATGCACAATGGTCTAAAATCCTTGATAAAAGCCCAAGGACAGTGGCATGATATTTTCAGAATAAATTCTTGATTATTTAAATATTTTAAAAAATAAAATCATGCAAATCAAAGAAAATCAACACTGACAAATATTGAACTATTAGATATATGTTTTGTAAGTTTGCTTCTCTTGGAGTTTCCTCTAAGGCTGATTATGAGCAATGTATAGGAATATATGCAATATCAAATTCTAAAATAGCTACAAATCTCTGTTAAAAGCTATTTTCTTCCGGTTTCTTGGGTGACTTGGAAGTTATACAGCTAGAGACTCAGAAGGAGCATTCTAGAATAAAAATTTCAGATTAGAACGTATCAGGCAAAGATACCTCACACCATAATTATCAGTTATTTTTCTTGCCCTTGAGATAAGTATCTGGCTAAAGCAACTTTAGGGAGGGAAGATTTATTTTGGCTCATGGTCTGAAGAGACACAGTCTATTATGATCAGAAGGTACTGAGGTGGGATCAGCTCCCAGTGACGGGGTCTAAGTGATATGGCCCTTTATGGTGGAAAAGTCATGGAGGTGGGATTATCTCCGACCAGCAGCAGAAGGTGGCTGCTTGCTCACAGCTTGGTAGGTCCTGAAGTAGCAAAAGGCCAATGCTTACACGTAGCTAGGTTTCTTCCTTTTCTTTTGTATTCAGTTGTGGTCACCAGGTCTTGAATGGCACCTCCTGTATTCAGGGCAGGTTTCCTCTTTTCATTTAATGTTCTGTGGAAATGTCTTTGAAGTTTCAACTAGTGTTGCATCTCACTAATGCCCTAGGGGCTTTGTAATCCAGTTGGCTTGACAATGCAAATTCATCATCACAGGCTTCCTCCCACTGGTACTACAAGTAAGGTTTATGTGATGTTATGGTGTCCAGCTGGGCAGTGGCCTGCTGGACAGATGGCGGGGACACCTCTGTCAGAGGCACTGAGGATTCATTCCTCCCTCTGTGCTGTACAAGGGGGATCTCTTGGCCTTGGTCCCTGTTCTGAGTCATTTTCTTATCAACTTGAAACAAGCAAGAACCACCTGGAAGAGGTAGTTGCAGCTGAGAATTGCCTAGAGTAGCTGGGTGTGGGGCAATGTCTGTAGGACATTTTTTTTGTTGTTGTTTTTTTTGTTTTTTAACTGTTGATTTATGTGGGAGAGCCCCGCTGTGGGCAGTGCTATTCCTGGGCAGGAGAGGCAAGCCAGTAGGGAGAACTCCTCCTTCAGTTACCGTCTCCAGATTCCTGCTCTGAGTTCCTTCCCTGACTTCCCTCAGTGAGGAACTGATACCTGACAGTTTAAGAATGAAATAAATTCTTTCTTCCCTCAAGTTGCTTTTGGTTAAACTAACAGGAAAGCAGACTACAACAGTCACCAAATAGTTGTTTCTGAATCCAAGTATTTCCATATCTAAGCTTGCTTCTATTCCTACAGAAATTGATTGCATTGACAACCTCCCTCCCTCCCTCCCTCCCTCCCTCCCTCCCTCTCTTCCTCTCCCTCCCCCTCCTCCCTCTCTTCCTCCTTCCCTCCTTCCCTTGCTGTCTTTTTGTCTTCTCAGTATCAAGGCTTTGCTTTTTTTTTCCTTACCTTTCTACACACTTTTCCATGGCTGTTCCGCTTTCATTCTGTGTCTTGGATGATGAGAGTCGTTGGTCTCTCTCTCTCTCTCTCTCTCTCTCTCTCTCTCTCTCTCTCTCTCTCTTTCTCTCTCTCTTTCTTTATCTATCTTCCATTCTCCTCCTCCTTTTCCTGGATCCCTGTCTTGGTCCAGGAAGCTTCTGATACAATGACAGCTCCAGCTCTACCTTCAGCCCACACTTTTGCTCCGAATCCAGGCTTGCGTGTGCAGGTACAAACTGAACAACTCTTGGGTCAACCCCTAAGCATGTCAGTGCTGACACTTCCTCGCCTGCTCATCTCTTGCATCTGAGGCAGCACATATCCTGAACAATTTTGAGTCAGTCTGTGGTTTTTGCATTCTGCTAGACCAACGTGGCCTGCTACCTGCTTTTGTGAATAGGATTCCGGTGGAACACAGCATCCACTATCGGTGATGCAGAATGTATGGTGCACTGTGTAGAAAATGCTGACTGCTTTGTTTTGTAGGAAAGATCAGGTTTGTTGAGTTTGAAACAGAGCAGCAGGCATGGGTCCTTGTCTTAGTGACTCTTACTGGTTATTTCAATGTACCACTAAGGGGACTTGCTGCTTCTATCACAAATCTAATTGTTATATTGTTACAGTGAAAGTCGTTACATGTAACACAGCTCTTGTTAGCTGTTTTCACCATCTGTTCTGGGTAGCCCCTTGCTGACTTTCTTAGCCTTTGGGCTAAAATCTGCTCCTAAACATGGTACGCAGACTCATTCCTGAGCTTACTCTTGCCCAGATACCTAGCTTCATAAGTGGCGAGGTGGATCACGTGGTTCTCTAGAATTTCCGCACATTCGGATGCCTCATGTTTGAATATAGCCCCTGGATCAGATACATCAGGTTGGATTCATTCGGGATTTTATTCCTGCCTCTCCGCCTGTCTGCTTCCCCTCCTCCCTCCTTCTCTCCCTCCTTCCCTTCCTTCCTTCTTTCCCTCCTTCAGTACCTCCATTCTTTTTTTCTACCATCCATCCATCCATCCATCCATCCATCCATCCATCCATCCATCCATCTCCATCCTGTTGGCTCTGAGTCTCAGGTAAGCTGTGACTTAAGCTTATCTCTGAGTTCAGAGACTGGATACTTTCACTTCCCTGAGTTCAGGAGTATCTTTCTTTCTGTTCTTATACCAGAGCTGCCTACTGCCGAGAGTGTGGTCGTTCCACTTTAAACAGTAGCAAAGACGTGTGTGTGTGTGTGTGTGTGTGTGTGTGTGTGTGTATGGTATGAAGATTTAAGGTAAGAGAAATACGGTGTCATGCCTGTAAGAACATGAATTAAAAGATGCCATCTCCCCAAGTACCACAAACAAGACAACCAGAATTTTGCTGTGATGCACAGCCATCCTTTGCTCTGGTTCTAGATGTTCCCTGCTGCTGGCCCCTCACTTTCTGTTTTTCTACAAAGCTGCAAATACAAGGTTCAGGTTGCTTTCCTGTGGAGCAGGTGGCCTGAGTAATTCCTGCCTTTTATCATTTCTGTCTATCTCCGTAGAGGACCTTGGAACAGAACTGTGGTAGCCTATCATGTTCCCTGGTCCTTGTTTAAGCTCACTATCCATTGGTTAGTGGGGGTGGGGGGACTCTTTTCCGAAAGCACAGGAGTGCGGGCAGCTTGGTATAGTCAAGACTTGTTTCTCCTAGTGTGCTAGAAGTAAACTGTGCATGTTTTTATGTTTCCAGACAGCAGGCTGCAGAAAGAATTCAGCAATGCAAAGACGACCCCATGGGCTCTCTGTACACAAAGTCAGATTGCTGCAGGCAGTTAATATAATTACAATTATAAAACAGTCTGCTCACAGGAACGTTTTCTTACTTCTGAGTTTCTTCTTCAGATCAATATTAGGATAGTTTATGTATTATTAGTTCACTTGCTCCGAGTGTGTGCTGCTAAAATAAAAACTGGGGCTTTGCTCTCTTTTGTGTGCCGGACCTGTAGCAAATGTCCTAGTTTTATTTCTGTTGCTGTGATAAGCCTTCCCCTCCCCCTGAAATAAAGCAACTTAGGGGAGAAGGGGGTTTATTTTAGCTTCCAGCTCCAGGCTACTGTCCATCACTGAGGGGGAAGCCATAGCATCAGGAGTCCAAGGCAGCTGGTGACATCACCTCAGTCGTCAGGAACGGAGAGAAATGAATGCGTGCACGCCCAATTGCTTAATGGTGAGGGGCTGTATCTCCCACTCTTCTATGGGTTAGACCCATTGCCTAGGGAATGGTGCTGCCCACAGTGAACTGAGTCTCCCCATATCAGTTAACTAAGACAATCCCCACAGATGTTCCCATAGGCCAACCTCATCAAGGCAATCTCTCCTTGAGACTCTCTTCCCCGGTGATTCTTGGTTGTCCAGGTTTAAGATTAAAACTACCACAGCAAGTGCTCAACGAATAGTTGTGAGGTCAGTTATCAAAGCATGTAGTCACACACCAGGTCAGTGTGATTGACAAGGAGGCAATAGCACATGCATCTTTTTTTGTGTATAAAGATTCTATGTGCATATAGAAAATAAGAAAATCTCCCAATACAATGACCACAAATTACCACACAAAGGATAAGCAGATCTATAAAGTCTCCTGAACTAGATAATAATGACTAGAGAAAAACCCTGATGTCGAAGCTGGGACCCCTGTGTCAGAGGCCTCTTCGATCTACAGACAGTCATCCCACACACAGCATTGTCTCGGAACCAAGGACTCAACCGCATTTCCCCCCTGAACTTGGCATTTCATCTCTTATTTAAGGTGTAAAAGTAATTTTCATTTCAAGGGCAAATTAATCACGTCCCTAGTATAATTTAGGTGAATAGCTTTATTTCTTTTTTTGGTAAAGGTCTGTTATGAATTATACATAATAATATTATGATTTTAAAAAATATATAATTCAAAAAATGATAGAGAGGTGTTCTAGTGGAATCTCTTTTTCTGATCCCCCCCTCACATAGCACTCGTATTTATCAAAATATCCTGATGATAATACACACTGTCTGTGTCTGCAGCCTGAAATTTGTGAGTTAATTAAGAAAATATCCTGGTAATTAATTTCCTGAATGCTTCTTATCAGGACACAGGCAAACTGTCAAGCTCATTCTAAAGAAGAAAGTTTTTGTTTCGGTTATTGGTATTTATTAATCACTTCATTGATTTTTAAAGTGTGTCCTAAAGAATGGCGAAATGTGATAACTCTGGCTCTGCCAGACTTCTTACCTCAAGAAAGTTAGGCGAGGCTCTAGATGAGTGAAATAGAACGTACAGTTGTGGGACGCTAATTTAATGTGTGCACACAGGGAGAGCTGACTTTCAAAACAGAAAAACAGTGTCAGTTCAGTAACGTCATGAAGGCCAGGTGCTGCTGTCTCTATGTTATACAGAATCTACTTAGAGTACACGTCATCTAGATCACTGTGTGTATGTGTGTGCATGTGTGCAAGCATGAGTGTATATGTGTGTCTGCATGTGTGCGCGCACATGCATGCATGTATGCGTGAGTGTGTACATGTCTGCATGTACTCCCACATAATCCAGGGAGTAATCAAATTATTCCTAATATCGATTAATTGTATGTCAGTCCATGTGAATGAGGCTTCTTGACACTTACTTGGGGTAGGCAAGCGATGTTGTTACTCCAAAGATGCTCAAGTTATGGTCTTGGAACATGTGAGCGTTTCAAGTTATAAGGATTATAATGATTAATATTGTTATTATAGGTATTGTTTCAGCGTTTCCGAGATGGGGACTTGTTACAAAGTTTAGTTTGCTCTTGGTTTTGTGATCATGTTACTTTAGCTTCCCAAGATCTGAAATTACATGTGCAAACAGTCCCTGCTGCAAGAAAAAAAAAATTGGACTGCTCTGGGATTGAGGTTGTCAATCAGCTGGCGTGAGAAGTAGAAATTACCCTGTATTATCCAAGGAAATCCAGATTAAATCCTCAGGGTCCTTGTAAATGATACTTGGATCCAAAAAACAAGTATGTACATATATACACACATACATACATACACACACACCACACCACACCACACATACACACACACCACACCAAACATACACACACACCACACCACACACACACACACACACACACACACACACACACACACAGAGAAAGAGAGGGGGGGCACAGAGAGACAGAGACAGAGAGACAGAAAATTGACAGATTTCATGAGAATGATCTTTTGGTTTGAACAGAAAAGAAGAAATAACTACCCACTGAAAAAGAAATCACAAAAATGCAGTCTCCCCTAGACCCCCAGAAAGGAATGCAGCTCCGCGAGCACCTTGAATTTAGCTAGTGAGACCTGTCAGTGTCAGACTGTCCTGCAGATGCAGTTTTCTTAGTGAGCCTTTCAACGCATATATGCATGCCAGTTTTGATGGACATTTCACAACGGAGAATCTGGGAATCTGAGACGTTTAGTTGATATTCAAAAGCCCAGAGTCACAGGCAGAGATACTTTCATGCTCGGGCCTGCCTGGCTTATGTGATTGTTTCTCTGTGTTCTGCCCTCTACACAGTCTTAGTTTTAACAAAATAGGAAACACCACTTGAGGCAGTCATATACATGTCTTCCTTGAGACCAGCTAGCAGATTCCTCTCTCTCTCTCTCTCTCTCTCTCTCTCTCTCTCTCTCTCTCTCTCTCTCTCTCTCTCTCGATTATGTAGTACTAACGTAATATGTGACAGGGGATTTTCAGGTGTTTCAGAGAAAAAAATAATTGCTTTCTGTGAACCATCAAATGCCTATGATCTTGCTTTGAAATTTCCTAAGCAGAAGTGTTCTTTCATTTACACTCTGATAATATATTCCATACTCTGGAGAAACCTTTGATTGGATTCATATGCATTTGTCTCTCTGAGATTTTCACTTTTCTCATAGATGTCTTCTTTATTCTGGAGTACTGAGCACACGCTTCATGAGAATTACTACAATAAGCTTTAAAGGTGCAAACATCAGAAAGAGGACTCACTGGAAAGATTTAGGTGGCTCTTGGAACCCAAAGGAAGCTGATCAATTAGGCCTTGGGAAGAGGGGAACCAGAGAAGCTTGGTATTTTATTTTTAAAGGCTTCTTATTCTTATTGGGGCTGATCCAGAATGAAGACACTCAGGGATGCTCTCAGTGTAAATCCCAGCATCCCCCTCACCCAGAACTGTTGCACAGACTAAACAAAACGATGGGCACATATCACAACCTTACCTGTGCTCGTCCAAAATGTCTGAGCAGAGGCTGAAAATGATAATTGTAGGAGAAACATCGGGCCTCACTGATGGAGTGCTGGCCGCATCCACATCAACCTTGGGGGCTATCGAGCATATGTCGAGACAACTTCTGCATCAGGACCAAATTGAAGATTGCCTAAGAACCTAAAGACTGATTGTTGATGCAGACACTTAATGGGGATCTGCCACTTGCAAGACACCAGTGGGACATTGACATTGGTGGAAGGTATAAAGGGTGCGCTCCTGGAGAATTAATAACACGCATGCCTCATTCCTTCCACTGTATGACTCACCATAGGAAGTGGTTCCCATTTAGCATAAACGGCCAGTGGGGCCCTTAAAAGCGAAGACAGGGTCAGCTGGTAGCTGAAAGTGGCCTGGGACCTCAGAGCCTCACAAAGGCTCCTGGTGGGTGAGGATCGAATGGCATCGCTAACCTGCAAGTTAGCAGATCGACGCTCAGATACAGTCAGGTGGGCGGGATTTGACTTTCATCTGTCTCTCTTTGACTCTGAGAAGCAAGCTGACCAGTTTCAACCCACTTAACCATGAGCGCTGATAAGATCTCAACCTTGACCCAATGGCCTTGGTTGTAAAATTTTCTTTTCTCATATTCATTCATTCAAGTTGTTTGAATGCCGTGTTATTCTGGTCTCCATTTTCTTTTTCATTCTTTTCCTGATGGCCTTGTTGAAAACCCAAGCCAAAGCTTTTAGTTAGCCGATCTTCCTCTGCAGAGCTGACAGCCCGTAAGGTTAGAATTGTTTTATTACAAAGGCAGACAGTGGAAACCACAAATACACAGCTAAGAATGTTTGGCTGAGCAGGGGACTTCAGAGATGAATGACTAGATAGACGTCTCCAGTTTTCAGGCTTTATGAAATGAAGTGGAGCCATTACTTTTCGAGAGTTCTCTACAATCGTTTTTCTCCTTTTCCACGATGATAGGATCAGTATTGCATATCAAAGGACGTGATTCCAAATGGGCACAAACACAAATACACGATCAATTACTTTATTTCCTTCTTTCTTTCTGAAGTAGCAAGTGTTTTGTGAATCATGAAAGATCAATTCTGTGTGCCCTTGAGTAGGATCTTGTCATCTGAGTGGGAGTCTCTCTCTCTCTCTCTCTCTCTCTCTCTCTCTCTCTCTCTCTCTCTCTCTCTCAATTTTTAATTGAATGGGAATATTATAATAATTAAAGACAAATAATGTTTCTGAGCAGTTTGGGATTAACGTTAGACTTAGAAATTTAATACTGTGCAGCCCAACTGATCTGTGCTTCTGCATTTTGGGAGTCTCTGTGTGTGTGTGTGTGTGTGGGGGGTTCTGCATGAGGAGTCTTATGGGGTGGGAGTCTGTATGGATATTGGGGGGGTCTGTATGGCCATGGGAGGTCTATATGGGCATGGGAGGTCTGTATGGAGGTCAGGGGTCTGCATGGGGGTGGGTCAGGGTCTGCATGGAACAGGGCTCCGACGAAGTGGCAGAGCTCTTAATTCTGGAAGATTTTGTACCTAGGCAGCAAATAGAACACACTTTAGAGCATTGACGTCTTAATTAGAGGGGTATCAGAATTGATACTTACTGAATAAAAGATAAGGCTTTGTTATTCTCCTCAGATAAAGCATAAGGCCTCTGTTTGATTCGCTTTATGAATGAGACTCAGCTGTTCCAAATCAAAATAAACACCCCAGTGACCAAAGCAGGGAGACAGCACTCAGTGCTTCTAATCCAGGGAGGCAGGCTCTGCCAGCTCACCAATGATCAACAGTGGTGCCGTGGAAGAATCATCCTGTGTGCACCAGCTCTGCCGCTCATAGCTCCTGCTAAATTCTCAGGGCTGCTGCGGCCGCTCCTCGCTCCCCGAGAGTTAACTTTTCCTCAGTGGCAGAGACAGTGAGAATGTGGGCACTGAGCATCTACAGTTGAAGTAAGGGTCTATGCAGGTGCGGGACAGACCTGCTCTGCCCTGGCGCACCGAACAGCAGCGTTGCAAAAAACAGGTAGAAGGATTTAAAAAGATGTTCTATGAATGGACAGTGCCACCTTCGGCCTTCGGGATGAAAGTTGTTTATATTTAATACACATTTTTCCCCTTTGCTAAACTGTGTCATACATACCTGTGGCTGTCAGCTGCCGTATCAGTGTCTGGGAAGAGAAGAAAAATTGGCATGCTGCGGTATATTGCCTATCTCTTACCAAAGTATTGTAAAAGTACTAGGGAATTTTTAATTGCTGCCAAGATGTGTATGGGGTGGGGGATACCCACACTGGGAACATCTTTTTCCAAGAAAATGTCAAAAGTTAATTCGCTTAATTAAAAGTCTGAATTACAACACCTAATTTTTAATTGAATGGGAATATTATAATAATTAAAGACAAATAATGTTTCTGAGCAGTTTGGGATTAACGTTAGACTTAGAAATTTAATACTGTGCAGCCCAACTGATCTGTGCTTCTGCATTTTGGGAGTCTCCGTTTTCTCAGGTAGCAGGTTTCCCAGGCAGAGTCTACTCGCATGGGAAATGACCCGAAGCTCTCTATTCTTGTTGGCTCTGGTTGTGTGTGGTCAAGCCATAATTCATTCTTTAGGCTGCCGAATGTAAATGCTGAATGTGGTTAGGAAACAGATTTGTGAATTTGGGGTGTTTGGTTGTTCTCATGATGGTTGAAAGTTCCATCTAATTTGTTCTGGGAAGGCCCCGATTGAATGGGATGAGTAGGCATTGAAAAGGGAAAACATCATGATAGGGTTTTTTGTTTTTTGTTTTTTTGTTTTGTTTTGTTTTGTTTTGTTTTTTTTTTTTTTTCTAGAGAGACAGAAAGAGGGAATCTCTGTTGAGGAACTGTCCTTACAAGGTTGACCTGGGGACAAGTCTATGAGGTATTTTCCCAGTTGTTGGTTTATGTGGGAGGGAGGGCTCAGCACACAGCGGGCAGCATCATCCTTGAACAGTAGGCCTTGTCTTGATAAGAAAGACAGGTGGACAAGTCAGAGGGAGTAAGCCAGGAGATGTTCGTTCCTGCATGGTCTCTGCTTCAGTTCCTGCCTCTAGGTTCCTGCCTCGAGTTCCTGCCCTGACTTACTTTAATGATGGACTATAATGTGGAAGCATAAGCTGAAATAAGCCCTCACCCCTCCAATGGCTTTCCTTCCGTGTTTCATCTCAGCAACAAACAGAAAGCAACCTGAGATGTTCTAGGCCTGAAACTGATTGAAACAACTGTTGGCTCTTGGAGAGGCTTTTAGCCTTTCTCCACACCTGTGCTGGCTGGTTTCATATCAATTTCACACAAGAAGCCATGGTTATCTGAAAGAAGGGAACATCAGTGGGCAAAATGCCTCCGTGAAATGCACTGTAAGGCATTGTATTAATTAATGGTGGAAGGGGGAGGGCCCAGCCCATTGTGGGTGGTGCTGATGGTTCTAGGTTCTATAAGAAAGCAGGCCGAGCAAGCCATGAGGAACAAGTCAGTAAGCAGCGCTCCTACATGGCCTCTGCATTAGCTCCTATTTCCAGGTCCCTGCCCTGGTTGAGTTCCTGTCCTGATTCCCTTCAATCATGGTCTAAGATGTGGAAGTGGAAGCCAAATTAACCCCTTTCTTCTCAACTACTTTGGTCATGGTGTTTCATCACAACAATAGGAGTCCTAATTAAAACAAGGGGTACAGGGATAGTGGGGTTTTGCTGTGACAGACCTGAGCATGTTAATTTGGGAGGATTGTGGAAGGATTTTGGAACTTTGGGCTGGAAGAAGACATTAAGTGTTGAGCGATCCATGAGCTGTTCTGTAGGACTCTACTGGGTCATGCGTGTGAAGAAGCTGTGGTGCCCATTCAGCTGGAACTAAGGAACTATCAGCAGTGATTAACAAAAGACCAGAGCTAATAAGTAAAACCTTTGGTTTGTTGGGACAATGGATGCTGGTCAGCTGGAGGTAAGAAATTATTGGTGAGTAAGAAGGGATGGGAATCGTTGAATCGATGTCTTCTAATAAGTGTTTCCTCAGGATCAGCGCATAGAAGCTGTGCTCTAGAGTTGGCCAAGGCTGTACCTTTCACTGGTAGCCAAACTTGGTAATGTATAAGAGTCACCCAGGTGGTGCTGGTTTTGAAGGCATGAAGAGGTCACAGAGAACAGGTGAGGCTGGGTACTGGGGCAGGGCTGGAGTCCTGAAGAAAGTCCCAGAAAGGTATTGGTGAAAGTTCAGCCCATTTGCTGCAGAAAAGTCCAGCATTTTGGAGATGCCAGTACGGTGGGATGACTGACAAGGGTAGCAGCAGGTGTGAGTCTAGGAGACAGTCACAGGACACAGCCAGAGAAGTGAAACAAGTCCCTTGGAGGAGGAGCCCAGAAGACCATGAGTGAATCCCAAATGATTAGGAGTTGGGTCATTTACACTGTTAGAGTGTGGGGTTTGTTTGTTTGTTTGTTTGAGATACAACTACCACCTGGTTCTTTCTTTTTGAAGTAAGGAAAAGTATTTAAAATTTTTGTTTTATTTTAATTTTTTATTCTACAGTAGCCCAAAGGTCAAAGACTGAATTTTTAAAAGACTTTGGATTTTAAAGAGATCAAATTTTTAAAGATCGTGGAACTTTTAAAATTTGAAATATTTTATATTATGTTCATATTAATGTGGGATCTTGGGGATGGATAAGAAGGGAAAGGTGGTGGCTAGTACTGGTAAGGTTTATGTGTCAAATTGACAAGGGATCAGTTGTCCTGGCTAGCTTTGTGTTGACTGGACAAAACCTAGACAGAAGGGAACCTCAGTTGGGAAAATGTCCCCAGACATCCAGTTTTGCAAAGCATTTTCTTAATTAGTGGTGAAGTAGGGGAGGGCCCAGTCCATGTGAGTGGTGCTATTTGTCTTAATTAGGGTTTCACTGCTGTGAACAGACTCTATGACCAAGGCAACTCTTACAAGGACAACATTTAATTGGGTCCGGCTTACAGATTCACAGGTTCAGTCCAGTATCATCAAGGCGGGAGCATGGCAGCGTCCAGGCAAGCGTGATGCAGGAGGAGCTGAGAGTTCTGTAGCTTCATCTGAAGGTAGCTAGGACAAGGGTATTAAAACCCACGCCCACAGTGAAACACTTCCTCCAACAAGGTGTAACATACTTCAACAAGGCTGTGCCTCTTAATAGTGCCAGTCTCCTGGGCCAAGTATATACAAACCACCACCCTATCCCTGGTCCTGGTGTTTATCACAGTAACCGTAACCCTAACTAAGACACCATCATTAGCAGTATGATACAGGCACATGGGAAGGAGCTGTCTGCCATGATAAGGTGTAGGCCAGAGACCCTTCTAGTTGACACGTGCAACCGGAAGTGGGGAGCAAAGCCGCTGTATCTAGAAGGAATGCCGGATTACATCACATCCTTGCTGCTGAGGTACTGTAACCCTCACAGCTTTTAAGACAGCTGTCTTTAGGGGCTGGGGATTTAGCTCAGTGGTAGAGCGCTTACCTAGGAAGCGCAAGGCCCTGGTTCGGTCCCCCAGCTCCGAAAAAAAAAAAAAAAAAAAAAAAAAAAAAAAAAAAAGACAGCTGTCTTTAAATGGGGGAAGGTGATGATGGAGTCTACGTAGGACGAAAACTCAGCAGCAAATCTCTTGACTTTTTTTGACTCACTACCTTCGGTTTACTCTGTTGGCTTGCCGTATCCGCACACGCACCCACGAAAGCGCAGAGCACCCACGAAAGCGCAGCGCACCCACGAAAGCGCAGCGCTGTGCGGATTAGTGCCAAACACTTGGACTCTGAATTTAGAAAGCTGGACAAGCTTTTGGATGAGGGGTGTGTCATACCAGTCTCTCAGTGCCGGTGCTCAGCTGTCCAACAAAATCCTCTTTAGAAATGGCAAACGGGTAGGGGGGATATCAGAAATAGTTACCCTTACTTAGATCTTCCTGAGCAGGGCGCACGGAGGTTCAGGGGGAAAGGAGCTGGTTTCTCAGGGGGACTCTTATGGGTAATCTTGTTAGGAAAGGAAGAAAGGTAATTTAAATGCCTTGTAAGCAGCGGCCCCTCCCTCTTGATACTTTCAAGGCCAGTAATCTGGTCTTTGTTTTATTCCAGGGCTGCCAGCCTGACCACTGATAGGCTTGGCATGCCGCTGATGTTGGCAGCAGGCTCAAGGCTGTCAGAAGCCAGCTTGAATGGACGCTGTGCAGAGTCGCCAGCCTCCTGTGCGTCAGAAGCCAGCTCTGATTTGTATGGAACCAGCAGGTACTTTTCTTTCTGTGAGGTGCTACTGCCTTTTTTTTTCCCACAGAGCACAATTTTCTGACTGGAAAATAATCTATGGAAATACTGTGTCCATCACACGCGGGGATATGAAACGCAAGAAGAGATCGGTTCAAAAAAAAAAAGCACATTCATCAGTCTTGTTTGTGCGCATGAGGTACCGTCTAGAAAGGTTCTGGCTGAATCATTCCCTAAAAATTCAGTCCTAGGGGCCTTATTGAAAGGGTTAAGACTTTTCCTACTGTGCTCTGAGTTAGGGGGAAAAAAAAAAAATGAACAAACCTCTTAAATACGCAATTAAAACTTGGAAAGTTTTTGTACGTTGCATTTGTATTTAGGACCGGGTCTGGTAAGCCCAGCAATGAGTGTAGACTTGAGTAATAAATTTACTAAAATAGTTTCTTTTTAGATAGGAATGAGGAAAGGGCATAGATTGGCCTTTAAGTGGGTTATGTGATTCACCGGTGCCTTGGATTATTAAAAGCTAGTAAGCTGAAAAAACACATACACACATACACACACAAATTATTCATCATCCTCCCACTGCACTCCCCCCCCTCAAAAAAAGCTGAAAAACATGCACAGAGTCAGTTGTTCCCCAAATACACGGCCGTTTGCTCGGAAGGGGTGATGGCAGCAGATTGTTGATTGCAGAATGTGGATAGTAGTAGGTTATGGTAACATTTCACCTAATCCTTTCAAAATTAAATAAATTTAATGCTAATAAAACTCCTTTAGTGAGTTGTCTACGGGCCCCATGTGGGTCCCAGAGGGACACTTACAGCTGCATTTGGGGGTCCCAGTAGAGTGCGAGATTATTTTCTCAAGTTTCCAGCTTAAATAAGCTGAGGATCTTCTCGATTCGGGGCCGAGGTTGTGGGTAGTCGCGCGAGGATTAGCGGAGCCATTTTGGAAACCGTTTCGAATCAGGTTAAAATGAGCCTCACGTTTATAGGTTCCCTGGCCTTTCGGTATGTGTGGTGTGGCAGACACAGCACACTTAGGGTCTGTCGTGAACCTATTTAAGTCAGTAGTAATTCCTTGTTAAATAACCAAACCTTTGGGGGAATCAAGCTGTAATCCAAAATAAACTAACTTTGTAAGGTCACATATGCCTGACTGTTATGAACTCTTGTGAAATGGGTCGCAAAGTGATTAGAATTTTCCTCTGACAAAGGCTCACTGTGAAGTCGCAGCTCCCTCGTAGCAATCAATGCTCAATTTAAATAAAGGTATCTTTGCTTACTGAAGATCTGGAGGATTTTATTTTTTTTTCTTGGAGATTACTGAACCAAACTTCTTTGGACAAAACACAAATACTTGCTAAATTAGGGAAATCTTGGAAGTGGGTGATTAAAATTTCCTAATTAAGTGAGAAAACTAAAAATTTCAAAATATAAATTATTTTAACGTTAGTACATATAAAAAAAAGAGTAATAGAATCAACTGGCTAACGATAATAGCTTTTTTTTTTCTATAGGAGTCTTTTTATGAATTCATTCTGAGACAGTAATTTCTAGAAAATTCCATCTCTGTGGCCCCCCAACTGGATATAAATGTTCAGAAAATGAAACCCTTTGCTTGCCAATAGTTGTGCACACTCAAAATAATATGATATGTGCCCCATCCCAGCAAATGTGGACTGCATTTAGTCGCACGAGGAGAGTCTGTGGCTTAAATACCATGTGTGGCTGTAAGGAAGTTGGGGCTCAGTGGGTGGGGTAAGTATGCCCACCCAGCTCTCTTCCACCCACACTGAGATTGTGTCCAATATAGAAAGCCCAAGACTTCATCCCAACAGCTGTTAGGCCGGTAAATAGTAAAACATGTTATCTCAGCCCGCAGTTCTACATATTGACGGTGCAATTTTAGTCACAGACTTAGTAGTTAGACTGAGTACAGTTCTTAATCCACCAGTAGTTTTACACTAAACTGGTTTGACAGAAGCAGAAATTGCTCTTCAGCATTCTGGGTGAGGAGACAAGGAAGAGGCTGACACGTTCAATCCTATTTAAGCAGGATAAGAGCAGTGCAAATAAATGGTGCAGTAGTTTTATCCGCTGACTTCCTAAGAATGGTTATTATGCCTCATGCTTTCTGTGGGAGATTCATGAATAAACCTCACACGTTTGTTTAAAACTTTGAGCACAAGACTGAGTGGAAACCAGAAAGGCTCCCTCCTTCTGGGTCTAGAGATATTCAGGAATTCAGTTAGGAGAATGAAATTCATTTCTGGTCTTCCAAGAGACTGGGAATGTACCGCAGAGCTCACCAGCAAACCCGCAGTGGAAAACCTGCGTCATACTTTGGTATGCACCGTGACAATGTTGTTAGTTTTTAGAACCTGTGTTCTGGTGTTTGGATAACTCTGGAGAATATCAAAGAAAAGGAAACATCACAGGAAAAAATGTTCTTTAGTTATACAGCTCTTTGACGGTCACCCTGTGTGCTCAGGTATGCTGTGCGTGCGTGCGTACGTGCGTGCGTGCGTGCGTGCGTACGTGCGTGCGTGCGTGCGTACGTGCGTGCGTGCGTACGTGCGTGCGTGCGTACGTGCGTACGTGCGTACGTGCGTGCGTGCGTACGTGCGTGCATGTGTGTACACCACACGTCACACATCAACTGTGGGTCTTATTCCTCTAGTACCATCTGCCTTGTTTCTTGAGACAGAGGGGCTCGCCGACTTAGGCTTGACTGGTTGGCTGGTTAATATGGTTTCTGAGGACTGAAATCAGGCACCCATGCCTGTAGGGCTAACACTGAACTGACAGAGCCATCTCCCCAGTTCAGACCTACCTTTCTCAGCTGTTACTGAAAATTTCAGTTTATCATAGGGTTGAGGGGTCACGATTGTGTTGTCATTTTTGATACTTTGGTCATGTTCTCAGCTTAAAAAAATATTTGCTTATTATTTGCGACTACCTCGTTGCATAGTCTCAACAGTGATGTAATCACAGAGCTACTGGTGTGGGAAAAAAAGATATAAGCACTATCTTCCCTAGGACTCTAATGTAAATTTGACCATGGTTGAATATTAATCTTATTTCCTACTTTTCTTTCTATGAAGAGAATGGGGGTTGCAGAGAGTTAATACCCTGGATCACCGTAAGTGTGACTCCGGTGCCTGGCAGGTTGGGCCTTTCCGACTTCATGCAGAATGGAGCCAGAACACAGTCTATTCAGATCGTCAGTGGCTACGTAATTTAACCTCGACCCTTCTGCACTTTCAGGCAGATAGGAACCTTCGTTTTCCAGTAGAACTTTAAAGGCACATGCTACATCAACTCCCCAAGGAAGATACTCTCTTGCAGAGTTCCCAAGAAACACAGTTGCATCAGAGGGAGTTGATGCTTGGTGAGGCTGAAGACAAAGCCATGCCTCTTACCCAGAGGAGTGGATGAGATTGGAGAAAGCCATCGAAGTCCTAGTGATTGACAGCAGGACCACCCAATGAAGCACAGGGTTGGGAGGCATTGTCTTGATTGATGGTTGATGTGGCTAGTGCCACCCCTGGGCAAGCGGTTGATCCTGAGCTAAGCAAGCCAGCAAGCAGCATTCCTCTACGGCTTCTGCTTTAGGTCCTGTCTCCAGGTTCCTGCTGTGGCTTCCCTCCGTGGTGGGCTGTAACCTGTAATAAACCATTTTCTCCTCAAATTGCTTTTGGTCAGCGTTTTATCGCAGCATCCCAGAAATAAACCAGAACAACCTGTAAAGGAAAAAAGGTACTAAGAAAATCAAGGTCAGTCATCCACTGAGCTGTCAGCTGTGATACCCTCCCACGGTGCCCCTCATCGAAGGTTAGAGTGTGTCCTGTGATGGGACATTATTGATTATGAAAAAGAATATATTGTCAATATCATCTTTCAGTGCACTTTATTTTGAACCACCTACAATTTTGTTGAATTGTGGCAGTCTGATGGGAGAGCCGCGTCCCTCCCACTAGCAGCAACTTAACCAGATTCTGCTATACCCACACATGAGATTTATTAATGTGGGTAATGTTTCAATTTGTAACAGCAATTAAGACTTCTAGAACTTAAAAAAAAAAACACATATCGTCTCTGTTTGACCATAAAAATATTTACTGTTTGAAATTGTTTTGAAGAATTTCAAGACCTAGGGGGGAGAAAAGGCTCCAAGTGGCTGAAAAGGAAGGGGCTCAAACCACCATTTCAAACGGAAACTTCAAGTGAGTGGAGAGAGGCTTGTGAATGCTCTGCACGAACTGGAAGACTTGGCTTGGGGAAGCCAGTGGGTAGACATTTGGTGACACATGCAGGGAACGTAGAGACTAACAAACCATAATAAACTAGGCAATTAGAGCAGGCAAAAGACAACCGACTCTTGAAATCTTTTCCTTTCGATGTTCTTTGGATGATTTTTCTCTCTGTGGTAGAAGATTGTGAATATGGGTAGAGTATCCAGGGAGCTGTAAATTCCTGGGCAGTGTTTGTCACTCCTTGAGTGTCTGATAGTTCTTTCTGCAGCAACCTCAGGCATAGACGGATTTCCATCAGGTCTCTGACTTCTGCTGTCCCAGCTAACATGGCAGTGGATGTGTTTATCTCTGTCTGAGCTTGCTCAGAGTCAGGACTGAAAGTCATAGGTTGCTGGTAATTAATTACTCCTGTAGGTGTTTGGGCTCTCCCGTGTCACAGCAGCATGTTACATGTACGTGTTTGGTGGTGACGTGTGTGTGTGTGTGTGATCAAGGGAGTGTTTTGTGGTAGAGTCCCTGTGGTACTAATAATGTGGCTTCAGATCAGAAGTGCAAGAACAGAGAGCTATCTGGGTGTTCTTCCTGTGCTCCTGCTGGGTCTTTGCGGGGACAGCTCCCTGTGCAGTTTCAAAGTGACCTTGCAATTTTCTCTAGGTCCTCTCCCCTTCGTCTGTTTCCCCAGGCTATCATCAATCATCTCTAGCCTTGGCAACTGAAGAAACAGGCTCACTTAAAGTATGTCTCCGAATATTTCTGTCTGGACTCGATTCTACAGACTTCGACTGTCTGCACAGTGGGTGCCCAAGGCTGTCAGTGAGCACTGCTGAGGGATGGGTCCTTTGAGATGCCTAGAGCATCCATGTGTGGGCGGAGGAGAATGAACAGGGAGACGGTGGCATCTGATCTCACCACATGTCCATTTCTAAGAGAAGCGCTTTATCTTTCTTATACACAAACCCACACACATATCCTGATGAGTGCCACTTGTATGTCAGGATGACAGCATTTCCACTAATGTGTGGAAATGTATCTGAGAGAAGCTGAAGTGTGTCTAGCATTTCCGGTGACAGGGTACATTTGCAGATGGCTCGTTAGTCTGTTCCGGCAACCGTTCAGTTTGTGGCACTTTGTCGAGTCGATGCTTTCTTTGATGGTTAGATTGCCCCAGACACTCTGCCAATCACTCAGACGTAAAGTCACGGAAGATAACAAGACGAGTACAAGGTGAGCGTGGACCACTGCTTGGGCACTGTAGAAGGTTCTCTTTATGAGTCACCTTCAAAGCAGCCTGTTTTCACCCTCATTTTCACAGAGGACCAACTGTGGCTCAGAAAGAAGAAGAGTCCTGCCCCAGGGCTTACGGCTTTAGATGTTTAGATGATGGGATTGTGATTTGTACTGTGGAAGCATGGCAATAAAGTTGGTCGATCTCCCCAAGCACCATGTCATCACTTGATACTTATCAGTGGGCACCCAATGATCAGACTTAATTCCTGCTCAGCTGGACTGAAGGCTGTGTTTCTTTCTTTTCAGCTCTTCACCTTTCTTGTCTTCCCCTTTCTACCTCCAGCCTTTCATCATAAGCCTGAACAGTTATTGATGAATTTGTGCACTACTTAAATACAGCATCCCTCCCTGGACCTTCTCCTACTCACTTTCTACTGTTGCTGGGACTTCATATGGTTGGGTTAATGCATGGCTGTTCTCTAAGCTATAGTGCCAGGATCATTATGAATCAATTCCTTTTGTACTAGGTTACAGAGGACCAGATATTGGTTTCATGTTGTTTGGCACATAGACCTGGGGAGTGATGTATATTTGGGAGCCAGTGGTAGAAGAGAGAAGAGTACAGCCTTGTAGTCCAAATTCTTTCAAAGGCATCCTGTTACTGAATGTCCTTTGGGACAGTGTTAGTCTTCAGGACAAAAGGCTGTATGGTGGGATACTGAAGTTATTCAGGCTGACAATGTCCTTGGTTTCTTTTTTAGAGTTTATGTATTTGTCCAAAGAGGCTAAAGTGATTAGGAAGAAAACAAAACAGAACATTTCAGGGAGTAGCAAATAAACAAAAGGAACAATTTTGAAAGGCAGAGATAAAGCTCTAGTCGTTTATGTGGTCAGGGAGTTTTTCTCTGAGGAGCGGGCCTTAGTAATGAAGTCTCAATAATCAGAAGCAAGTGGCAAGACCAGTTTTTGAGTTCAGGAATACTCCTTACAAAGGAGTAGTGGATACAAAGTGTTTAAGAGAGAATACAAAGTGTTTAAGAGAGAGTGAATTTGTGCTGTGTGTTCAAGGTGGTCAGGGGTCTGGAGGATGCTGGCTTAGAGGAAGGAAAGAGTGTGAAGACACTCTGTGTCAGATAATGTGTCAGTTTGTCCCAGAGAGACAACTGAAATAAAAAGCAGAGTAACAAAAAAACTTGAGAGCTTTCTAGGGGCTAATGGATATGGCTAGAAAATGGGGTGAAAGGGCAACAGCTCAAGACTTGGAAAGAACTTGACTGAAAGAAAATGTCCATGGCTGCAGGTGTCACAAATGAGGAGGATACCAACCGAGCCAGGCTTCTGGTGGCAGTGGCGCTACACCAGATCCTTTCCCATAAAGCATATGTTTAGAGTTGCACTGAAAATGTTAACCTATTGACTAACTACGGCCTTATCTCCTGATGGGCTACAGTGATGTTATAACGTGTACAACGGAAAATAATCAAATGAAGATAATTACTTTCGGCTTCAAGTAGGTTTTTGTAGTGAAACTATTTAGCAATTCCTTTCCTTTCCTGCCACCCTCCCCCATCCCCATTGCTAAAGATAGAACCCAGAACCTTAGAAATGCTAGGAAGGTACCCTGATGTGGAGCACCACACTATCTGTGAAGTGAACCAGAAAACAAGAAAAACAACAACATCATCATCATTATCATCACCACCACCATCATCATCACCACCACTATCATCACCATCATCATCATCATCACCATCATTGTCATCAAAACAACAACAGCATCATCATCATCATCACCACCACCACCATCATCATCATCACCATCATCACCATCACCACCATCATCACCACCACTATCTGTGGCCGGCGGCGGTGGTGGTGGCATCACCATCATCATCAGCAGCAGCAGCAGCAGCAGCAGCAGCAGCAGCAACCACCTGATTCCTCCTATCTGACCATATTCCTTCATCCCCCAGCCTGGGGAATCACTATTTTATACTCAGTTTCTATGAACTCAGTTGTTTAAGAGTCTGTGTTGGATAGGAGACACTTTTCTTTCTGTGCTTGGCTTGTGTCATTTAGCAGAATATTCTCCAGATTTGTCCCTGTCACACCGCCTGCCCTCCCTCCCTCCCTCCCTTCCTTCCTACCTTTCTTCCTTCCTTCCTTCCTAAATTGAAAATAGTTTAAAAAATGTAATATATTGTTAATTGTAATTTTTCCTCCCCCCTGTTTCATCATTCATTTTAAAAGCTGGAAGTATCCACCATGCATGTGTGCCATGTTTGTTTGTTTTCCTCAGACAGATACCTAGTGATTCTGAGGTTTGGCTAGCAGGACAGGTATGCAGACAGGGACACACAGATGTGTCCTTGGCCAGTGGTCTTCATATCCTTTGGCTGTGCACTGAGAGGTGGGATGGCTGGATGACAGAATTCCTATGCTCCGACTTTTCATGGAGTCTCCACAGTTTTCCATAAAGGTTTTTTTTTGTTTGTTTGTTTTTTGTTTTTGTTTTGTTTTGTTTTTTTAACAACAAATTCAAAGTGCCCCTCTGTTGCGTGCCCCTTCACTGTGATGTCGCCCTCACATGCTTGGAGGTCAGTAACTTTTGTGGAGAGGTGTTTCTCCAGTTTTTGCCCCTCGCAGCTGAGCTGTGTGGAGAGCATGTTAACCCCAACTCTGTCTTGAGAACCTTCTATTCGGTAGGTTGGAGCTGAGACTTCCTGTTCCAGGACTTGCTGAGGACACTGGCTGTGTGACTGAGACGAACACTGTTCTAGCCTGTGTTTTACTCCTGATACACTGTGTAATGTCAACCGCACGATACAGAAGCCCACCCTAAAGAGGATGGGAAGCCCTGAGGGCCTGGCTGGCTCCACTTGCTCTAGATCGGGTGCATGGTGGGAGGTGATAATGCTGGAAGCTTTCTCATCTCACTGAGAAGAAGAAATAGAAATTTTAAGGACAATCAGTCTGACACAAGTCAAAGTCCGATGTGACCAAGTCATAGCTATATTTTCCTTTCTGGGCCTGGAGTTTACATATATTACAATTTTGATCAAACAGCGGATCTCATAAACGTATTTTTTCCTTCCCCACCACAATGGCAGACTTTCGATCCCATTGTTTTCATGAGAAGCTGTGTAAAGAAGTTTATAAGAATAATTACAATTATGAAGACGCCACGGCAAATTCTCTGCGTGTCTGGGCTAAGTAAAATGATTTTGATTCTACGGACTTCAAAGGTACGAGGTGGTTTCCTGGGTTGTCGTGCATAGTTTTAATTTGCAATAATTTCACAGGTGTTGGGGATGATATTCAGAGTATACCTTTCCTATTGTTATCAATACGTTATCAATAGATATGCTTGAGGTAGTTTGTCATTGCTGTGACCAAAATACCTGACCAGAAGCAACTTAAAGGAGGAAAGACTAATTTTGGCTATTATGGTTGGAAGGTAGGGTGCGGAACAGTGGACGGTGAGGGGAAGTCTGGTAAGATTGAGCTAAAGGCTAGAAGCCTGGAGATCCTGAAGGGGTGGTAGGAACTGTGCCTGCTCCCTCCACCAGGCCCCTGTCACACACAGTTGCAGCCCCTCATAGATTTGTGGCCGTCAGTCACATAAGGGCAAGGCCCTAAGCCCTTCCACATGTAAATGAGTAATTGAGGCATCCCTAACATCTCAGACCAAGACACTAGGGAAAGAGATGAGACCACAGTCAAATAGGCTCAAAACAGAGCTCTCCATGCTAATGAGGTACCTAGAGGCCTGGAGGGGTTTGCCAATAAGCTTCCCTTCCCAGACATTCCTCCCTGAAGAAGGTATTTAATCTCAGCCACAACCTGAGAAGTGGGATATGATTTTACACATCCATTTTCCACCATGGCAATAAACTGTTGGAACCATAGACTGGCACTTTTCACCAAGATCCGCCATGGGAAACTGTGAGGAAGGACTTTACCTACAGAGCCAAAGTCAAATCTCCTGTAGAAAACCTTTCTGTGCTCCCAGTCATAATCACCACTAAGCCTGCATCCCTCAAGCTAAGGACAGTCTTCTACTCTGCCCCCCATCCCCCGTGGGACAAACCCGAGTTCCCCACCTTGGCCCTGGGCTAGACACAGCCTGAAGGCCCCACAATCCTACGGTAGGGAAGGCCTGTCCACAGGAGTTGATAGCCTATAAAAACCTTAAGACTCAGTGACCCGCTTTTTCCAGTTAGTCCCTATATCCTAAAAGTTCTATAACTTTCCACAACATGATCTCCAGCTGGGGAGTAAATGCTGACCCTCATGAGCCTGAGGGAGAGATTTCATATCTATAAAAGGGCTGAGACAGTATCAAATACATCCTTTATACCGGTTAAGATATGGGGCAATTGCCTATCATACTTTGCATTTCACTAGGAAGTTTAAGAAATCATGCATACTTTACTGAGAAGTTTATTTACTTAGATATTCTATCAAATAGCCTACACAGTTCACAGCAGGATCACGTGGGACTCTAGGCTGGGCAACTCATGAACATCTCAGAATTAAAACATGTTTGACAAGACTATTTCTGAGCTACCACACATTAATGGTATCTGGTGTCTAAAATGGTGACTGTCTCAAGAGGAGGGTCCTGAGAAGCGCTTACAGATGGAAGGTGGAAACTTCTGCTATCCAGTTGCTTCATTTTAAAGCGTGTGTCCTGTTTTCCAACTCTTACCAGCATCCTGCTCCCATTGGTAGATGCCAAATGATGTGTAAGCCTGGGCTGGCATTTGGGCTCCATGCCCACATCCCCTGTCAATGTGACGTTAAGTCTTTGCTTTACAAGTAATTATGGGTGGTGTCTTAGTTATTTGTCTCATTGCTGTGGTAAGACACCTTTATAAAAGCAACTTAAAAGGTCAGGGTTTATTTTGCATCACAGTCCTACGCATAGTCCATCATGGTGGGGAGGTCTCAGACCCAGGAGTCTGAGACAGTTGGTCTTACAGCATCTACAGTCAGGAATAAGAACAGTGAAGGATCATGTTTGGTTAGTGTCCTCCTTGTTGGGCAATTTGAGGCCCAGGCCAGGGAGTGGTACTGCTTCCCTTAGAGTGACTCTTTGTCTCCTTAACCTTTTAGGTTGGGTTTTTCCAACTTCAACCTAATCGAGATATTCCCTCAGTGATATGCCCAGAGGTTAACCTATTTTAATGATCTTTACAGCAGTGTCTGGAAATTTACCTCCTAGGCAATTACAGATTCCCTTCAAGGCACCCATCAATGTTAACCACGGTAGATAGATTTGGTCCTATTGTTCTGTGGGCCCACAGCTGATAGCTTCACAGTGGTCTAGCCCAGTAGCTTGTGGTCTCTTGATAGCTGGTCTCCCTTCTTAGCTCAGTTTTTACAATGAGGGCTGATTAGTGAAAGTCATATTTTATATTCTTGTTGGCTGATTAATAACAATTTGGGATATTTTCTCAGTTATTATCACCCTTTCAAGTAGCTTTTCTTTACCATATAGTCAACCTGCTAAAATTGGCTGTATTGATGCTCTTTTATTGGTCAAGAACAATCTCATCTTCCTCCTCTTCCTCCCCTCTCTCTTCCCCTCTCTCCTTTTTTCTCTTTCCCTCTTGCTCCCCCCTCTCATTTTTTCTGTTTCATCATAGTGTCTCTCTTTGCTCACAGCAGCTGTTCAGCCCCCTTTTCTAAAACCCAGACCAGCTTCTTTTCATAATACGTTCCCTAAATTTATTTTATGTTAATACAGGAAAATCTTATTTTGGATTGACAGCTTCTAGGAATGATTAAACAGTTCCATTAAAGTTGCCTTTTTAAAAATGTACATCTTTTGCTTTCTCTGTCTTGTGAAGTATCCTAGTCCCTTTCTCTTCAGGATAATTATTCTTGCCCTTAACTTAGTTGCTGCTGCTGCTGCTGCTGCTAATGATGATGATGATGGTGATGATGATGATGAAGAAGAACAAGGAGGAGGAGGAGGAGGAGGAGGAGGACAACAAAAGGAAACAAACCATCTCAATATCTTATGAATAGGGCCATTTAAAATCCCTGTGTTAAATTTCCCATGGAAGTTTATCCTGATTGAATTCTGATTGCAGTTAGCATCTCTAACCACAAGTTTCATGATGATAGAATATTGATTTTCCTCCTTTGTTTCATTTCTGCATGAACTTAGAGAAACATCAACAATGGTCTCAGATCAATAGAGTTCTTTTCTGTGAGTGAAGCAAGAGCAACAGGACCCTGTGTGCAGCTCATTTAAGAATCCCTCTTATCAGCTGAACATTGCCTGGGTGAGCAACGCTGAGGTTGGAGACCCCCTTACAGCTTATAGATTAAGGTTTTTGTTTGTTTGCTTTTGTGTTTGTGTTTGATGTTTGTTTGAACTATTGTGAGGTTTTGAATGGACATGGTAAAATCTTAATTTGAATCAGGGGGCCAGAGAGATGGCTCAGCAGTGAAGAAGACTAACTGCCCTTGCAGAGGATCTGAGTTCAGGTCATGCTGTTCACAAACACTTGTAAACCCAGTTTCAGTGGATCTGACACCCTTTTCTGGCATCTTCAGAGTCTACATGTATGTGGTACATCCACATTCACACATACAAACATGTATACAATAAAAACAAAAAACATAGGAAATCCTAGTTTCAGTGCTTTTCCTTGTTTATAATATATGTATATATACACTCTCATACTTTAGATGTGTGACAAGTGTCTTAACAATAATAATTTTCTGCATATTAAATACTGATTTTTATATTAGACAGTATCAGGAACACATTGAGGAATGAAGAGAATTCATTCCTGAGGCAGTATGGTGGGTTATAGGATATTCTATCATATTTTGATAGTAGAAGAGTATAATTTTTCAAGTCTAAATCTGTTACCATGGAGTCCTCCACTGCAGTAAATTCTGCTCATCATATTCATTAGCAGCTGATTATATTAGAAAAGAAATTCACATTTACTTTGGAAAATAAAGATACAAAGGAAAGTACATTTTATCCCTTCACTTCATTAATAATCCAATTTATAGTCTTAAAAACAGACTGATATTTTCATCCAAGTAAACCTGCCTGGCATTTCTGCTTGTATAAAGTATACTGTAAAGTCCTTGTTTGCACTTCTGTGAACTTAAGGCAGGAACCTCATCTTGAGAGAGAATTCCTTTTGAGAATATGGCGGCATGGCTATTCAGAATGGACATGACCACTAATACTCCTTTGTGATGTGTGATAGGTCAGTATGGAATGCATGTCATGAGAGGGAGCCTTCTGACTAAATCATAGCCCAGCAAAGGACTTGTTTCTGATTGTGCTTAATGAATAGTCTTTCCCATGTAGGGTGGCTTCTCTGAGATTGTGCTGTTTGAAGCATGTATTGAGGAACTTATGCCCCTCCCTTTGAAAGATCATTGGCAAGGAAAAATATACAAGGGAATGAACTACTTAAGACATAGGCTTTTATTTTTGGGAAAAACCTGCAAGTGTGTGTGTGTGTGGGGGGGGGGTCTTGAAAGAATAAAGGCCCTCTGTCTGCTTACCAGTTGTGTAGTTCAAGGAAAGAAGCAGACTGAAGAGGCTGAAGAGTTGCCTTTGTGGCCCAAGATTGGCCCTTGCTGGAAACAACCCCAGAAAATGACTGGTGAGTAAAAGAATGTCAAGTGACTCAGAGTCTTCTGACCTGCCATGATCACAGAGATTCTTCTGGCCTGCCATGATCAGTAGCCTGCAGATAGGAGGCAGGAATCCAGGAAAACACTTTAATCTTGTGATGCCAATACTATGTTTTTGGGAAACTGCTGAGGTTTTCAAAATGATCAGGCCTGTCACAGCCAATACCCAACTCCTGGTACCAACTTCTGTCCTACTTAGGGTTTCATTGCTGAGAACAGATACCATGACCAAGGCAACTCCCATAAAGGACAACATTTAGTTGGGGCTGACATACAGTTTCAGAAGGTCAGTTCATTATCATCATTGCAGGAAGCAAAGCAGTGTGCTATCGGACATGGTGTGGAAGAAAAGTTCTACATTTTGATCTGAGGGCAACCAGGAGTAAACAGGCTTCCCCAGGCAGCCAGGAGGAAGGTCTCTTTCATAGTGGGTGGAGCCTGGTACTAGGAGTCCTCAAAGCCCACTTACGTAGTAACACACTTCCTCCAACAATGTGACACCTACTCCAACAAGGCCACATCTCTTAGTAATGCCACTTCCCATGGGCCAAGTGTATTCAAACCACCACAATGGTATAGCCATGGCAAACATGATTCAGTGTGGTTTGGAATTCCTAGATGTATATTAATTGCATCTGGTATCATGCCTTGGAAATACAAACATATAAGCAAAATCAGTGTTTTACTTTTGTTTTACCATCTTGAATTCTGAGAAAAATTTGTCTAGGTCAAATCTCAGCTTTGATAATTCCTTGTCATTGTATGTGAGAGACTTCTCATTTTCTTCTTTGTTAAGTTCAGTGCTTTAGGGCAAGTTGGAGCCGGATTGGTGTTCTGGTCTTTACGAGTTTTCATGGGTTACACTGGTGAGCTGTCAGAAGACTCAGTAAAACAACTGGCAGGAAAAATTAGGATTTTGGGGATGGGGCGCGATTAGTGGCCACTTTAATTGTTTTCCACCTATGCCTCTGGTCTTAATAAAAATCAAATGGAAACATCAGAAACATAGCTTTGGCACTGGCAGCCTTGTGCTGTGGTCAGTACTGTTGCTGTAGATCAAATGCTTCACTTCTTTAATGATTTACAAATTCCTTCATTGAGTCATTTAACAAGCTCTTCTACAATGTCGTAGGCACGGGGTACCATGAAGAAGAAAACCTGTAACTATTATCCAGCCTCTATTTCATGGCTTAGGAGGAAGAAGGGATGAGCTAGTCCCCACAGTAAAGAGAGAATAAGCTGATCACAGTAGTGAGTCAATGGGGTGGCTGCTACCCTTGAACAGGGAGGATTTGGGTAAAACAATAGTAGTTTCCTGTGATGATTGAGCAGGAAAGTGCATTCAAATGGAGAAAAGAGAAAATGTATAAAAGCAGGAAACAGCCTGATGTGCTCACAAATGGTTTCTGGCTTGAGGTGTCTGAAGTGTGAGGCATGGGGTCAGGGGTCTGTACTACCGTGGGAGACAACCTTGGAGAAAGAGGAAAGGCTGACTACCCCAAGCATCACACCCACTGCGTTTTGCTCTAAGCTGTTTGAAAATTTGGAACCAACAAAGGATGTGAAAGCAGACAGTGGTGTTATGCTTTTGAAAGGTCACTGGAACAGCAACGGAGGAGCATGGATGGGCAGGTCTCAAGCTGGAGTCGAGGGGACATTATGGGAAGAATATGAAGTGACCCTGGGAAATGTTGAAGCTACACTACATCTGCCTTTGCAAGCTGCTCCATGCTTGTCTCCAGGCTGGTGAAGAGGATGGTAGGCAGGAGCCTGTTGGGGCGGTGCTTGGAGCAGGCACATCTATGTGCAAAACAAAACTGAAAAGGCCAAGTTGAATTATTAAGATCATTTGCATAGTCCAGTCAAGCCTAGCTACTTCACGCATCATTTTGTTTTTAAACCAGAAAAATCTTAGCATAAAAACAATGTCTGAATGCACGGAAGATAATGAATAATTAGAAGAACACGGTATTAATTCAAGTAATTAGGTTGGTGAGTTCGAAAGGTCTTAGTGTGCTGTAAAGCTGAGTACCTACATTAATTAGATGCTGCTGCTGTTCTCCATATGCTAACAGAGTAGAGGTATTGGCCACAGTTACCACAAGGTGCAGATTCATTTGTTTTGTTCCATAGCAATGAAGCTCAAATCTGAGCGTGAAGGCTTCCAAGCAGAGCTTGAGTCCAGTCACTAATGTGCCTTATATACCACTTCTGTATGAAGAACAGACTCCTAGTACCCTCCAACATTACTTGATAATTTTAAAAGTCATTTGACAACTACTAGAGCTCTTTCTTGAAGGCAGCATTGCCTCAAGGAATCACAGAGTAAACATGAACCATCCCTAGTCTTCCAGGATCTCTCTCCAAGGGAGGAAATAATAGGGGAGGGGGTATGGTCAGGTTCAGTAGCTAACAGAAAGGCACTGGAGTAGACCCATGTGAAGGGTTATCAGGTCATGGACAGTAGGGAGAAAGCTACATCTAGCCCTGAGCAAAAGCATCGATGAGCTAAATCAAATAAGTTTGCTTGATGGAACAGAGGGAGACACATGCCATGACTGAGACTCAAGGTACCCAAAGGGTGGGAGGTCTGTTCTGTACGTGAGAGTTGAGACAGATCCAGTTAGACTAAGCACTTAGGAGCCATCTCTGCAAGACTGGGATACTGATCAGTGTTGGGGCCAAGGACAAAGACAGTGGTGAGAGTTTGTCTTGTGTAACTGGGAGAGGTATATACACTAGCTGGAAGCCTTATTAGTTTTAGTAAGAAATTCACTGCTTTATAACATGCATCTAGTATATAGTATATAGTATATAGTATATAGTATATAGTATATAGCATATAGTATATAGCATATAGCATACAGTATATAGCATATAGCACATAGTATATAGTAAATATATTGTATATAGTATGTACTCTTATAGTTTTCTCATGTAACCCTAGAATCTCATGCATGCTATATGGGTGTGTTAAGCCAGTCTCATAAGTTGCCAAAGCTGGTCTTGAACTCACTCCACATAGCCTACACAAGCCTTGAATTTCTGCTCCTGCCTCAGTCTCCAGAGTAGCTCAGTTCACAGCCTGTACCAAGGTTGATTCTTGGTTTATGTTTTCATAGATTTGTTTTTACACAGGTGATTAAGAAAATTCCTTAACCTCTTAAGGAAAGAGATAATTAAATACCAGTAGTCACAGAGGTTGACAGAGCATGGACACTCACTAAGAACAGCCCAGGGAAGAGTGAGAATAGCTGAGAGTATCTAGGTGGATACTCTCTAGAGATTCCAGGTGATGGTGCCTTGGAGACATGATCGAACATTTGAACACATTCTCTGGTTAGAGATTTTAAAATTTGAGACCAGAAGAAGTGGGGATGGATGGATGGAGGGGGGTGGGAGGGAAGGAGAGAGGAATGAAGGGAGGAAGAGAGATATTGATCCATTATATTTGGCACCATTATATTTGGCATTATGTTATATTGGGAGATAATTGAGTTCTATAAAGTCAGATGAGATGGATCTGGTCATACACAGATCAATGTCTTAGTCAGGGTTCCTATTCCTGCATAAACATCGTGACCAAGAAGCAAGTTGGGAAGGAAAGGGTTTATTCTGCTTACACTTCTACATTGCTGTTCATCACCAAAGGAAGTCAGGACAGGAACTCACACAGGGCAGGAATTTGGAAGCAGGAGCTGATGCAGAGGCCATGGAGGGATGTTACTTACTGGCTTGCTTCCCCTGGCTTGCTCAGTTTGCCTTCTTATAGAACCCAGGACCATCAGGTCAGGGATGGCACCACCCACAATGGACCTTCCCATCCTTGATCACTAGAAAATGCCTTACAGCTGGATCTCATGGAGGCATTCCCTCAAGGGAGGCTCCTTTCCCTGTGATAACTCCAGCTTGTGTTAAGTCGACACACAGAACTAGACAGTACCATCAATACTCATCATATTAAAATTCAGAATGGCCAAGGTGCAGGAGGCCAGAGGACGTATACTCAGGAGGGAAGCCTTGAGTCCACTTCAGGCATTTCGATGCTGACACTGATCACTTGAAAGCCTGAGGCTTCTTGTTACTATTAGCTAATAAGATTTGACTTTCCCATTCGAGTGTATGTCCTTGGTGAATCCTTACTTACTTTTGAGGCCTGTAGCATCATGCTAACTGTCACCGTTCTCAATGATAAGAGCCAACGAGGGTCAACACTGGTTTTGGGATTTTGATTTTCTGATAGTTATTCATAAATGGCTCATGATGAATGGCGGGAGGTTTTCTTTTTAATATATACTTAGTGTTTTTAAAAATACTCTATTTTTTTTATCTTAGTAGACTTGCCTAGGCTACGGAATTAGGCAAAGTCTCCTCTGACACTTTCACAGATTTATGTCTCAATAACTGTACTATAATTTAAACTTGAGTTAGTCATTTTAACTTTAAGTATCATATGCTCGTTATAGCAACATCACAAGATACTTCAAGTATAAAACAACGCAACATTTTCTTTCACTGCAGTTGTAAAATTATTATATGACCTTCCATCTTTGATGTATTAATTTACATATGGACACGTCTAAATTCTTACTTGGATTGGTTTTATAAAACAGATAAATCTGTATGTGGTGTGTTGAAACAATTATTCTTGTCTCTGAATGATTTTTATCATGGGTTCCTTCCAAGCAGTTGTAACTGTATCTTAATCTTTGGATGCCGGAGAAGTTTTTCAGAAGAATGTATACAATTTAAACAATAAAGCCGTATGGATGGAGCTTCAGGTTGGGTCTGGTTCGGGCTAATTACCTACTGTGCTGGAATGTGCAGGCTTGGCCACATGGTTCACAGACCAGTGCTTTGATTGTGCCACAAGCAACAGAGCAAGAATAAGCCAGGTACTTTCACACACACACAGGGAGGAAGGAACACTGGAAGAATTGTTTCAGAGAAGGAAACAAAACAGCTAGCACATTTCTGAGGATGTTTGTACTATTTACATAAATGTAAATACAGAAAAATGCAAAAGTAAAAACAAGGAGAAAAAAAAAAAAGCAACCTCAAAACACCAACTTTTGCCCATTGGAATGACAAAGCACAACGGTTTCCTGACTTCCTAAGTGGCAGGGTTGTAAGAAATGGCTGTCTCAGCCTTTTTATTTATTTATTTATTTATTTTTTGGTGAAGTTTTAAAGTTTTCAGAAACACTTTGTCAACATTTAATAAAATTAAATGCATGCAAATCACTTAATAGCCTTCTTCCTGGAAATTAAATTGGACTATTTTGAGAAAGGCTACAGAAGTACCTGTGTGAAGGGGCAATAGAATGAATATGTTCTCAAATACTTAGGAAAAAAGAATAAATGTATGTAGCAATTGTGGGCAACTTGGAAAGGAAGCAGGGCAGATTGCTCCAGGTGTTAACTTTTATCCTACTCTGCACATGACAGCTAATGTTTCTTTTTTCCTTTTTATTGGTTATTTTATTTATTTACATTTCAAATGTTATCCTCCTTCCCAGTTCCCCCTCCAAAACCTCCTATCCCCTCCCCCTGCTTCTATGAGGGTGCTCCTCCACCCATCCACCCACCCACCCAATCCCACCTTGCCACACTGGCATTTCCCTACGCTGGAGCATCGAGCCTCCATATGACCAAGGGGCTCCACTCCCATTGATGGCAGATAATGCCATCCTCTGCTACTTATGCAGCTGGAACCAGGGATCCCTCCATGTGTACTCTTTGGTTGGTGGTTTAGTCCTTGGGAGCTCTGGCAGGTCTGGTTGGTTGATATTGTTGTTCTTTCTATGGGGTTGCAAACTCCTTCAGCTCCTTCAGTCCTCCCCCTAAGTCCTCCACTGAGGTCCTGGTGCTCAGTCTGATGGTTGATTGTGAGCATCCACATCTGTATTGGTTAGGCTCTGGCAGAGCTTCTCAGAGGACAGAGGCTCCTGTCAGCCAGTGCTTCTTGGCATCAGCAATAGTGACTGGGTTTGGTGTCTGCGTGTGGGATGGATCCCCAGGTGGGGCAGGCTCTGGATGGCCTTTCCTTCAGTCTCTGCTCCACTCTTTGTCCCTGCATTTCCTTTTGACAGGAAGAATTCTGGATTAATATTTTTGAGACGGGTGGGTGGCCCCATCCCTCAACCAGGGACCGTGCCATCCAGAGACTGCCACACATGGGGATGGATCCCATATACAGACACCAAACCCAGTCAGTATTGAAGATGCCAAGAAGTGCTTGCTGACAGGAGCTTGATATAGCTGTCTGCTGAGAGGCTCTGTCAGAGCCTTACAAATACAGAGACAGATGCTCGCAGCCAACCATTGAACTGAGGACAGGGTCCCCAATGGAAGACTTAGAGAAAGGAATGAAGTAGCTGAAGGGGTTTGCAACCCAACAAGAACAACACATTATCAACCAACCAGAGCTCCAGGAATGAAACCACCATCCCAAGAGAGGCTTTGATGTTTGAATGTAGGGAATGTCAGGGCAGGGAGGTGGGAGGGAGTGGGTGGGTTGGTGAGGGGGCACATTTAAAATGTAAATAAAAATGCAGTTAAAAATGCAAAACAAAACGGAAAGAGACTCTGGTATCTCATTCATGTCTGCTTCAAGTCTGTTCAAAATGCAAACTCAGAGGACATCCACTTTTTAACCCAACTAATGAAGTCTCTATTCCAGGTAAGGAGTTGGTGAACCGGGCTTTGTAGCTGACAAACGCGATGACACGAGGTCTCTTGTTGGGTTTGGGGAATACCTGCACATTCGATGTCAGCCTGTGGCACAGAATTGATTTATCACCTAATTGAAACGTCTCTTCATGTCTCAGGACAGATTTGTTAGGGGGACTAAGAAAACAGGATGAGAAGTGCCTGCAGCACTGTGAGACCTTGGGAAAGTTAGGATAGGGGGTGGAACGTGCCCTATGGTTGAGGTGGCTCTTGGAGCCTATTGAACAAGGAGGGTGACCTCAGTGAGTGGAGAGGTGTGGACTCCTGGGTCTTAGATTCAGGTGGGCCCACAAAGCTGAGTATCACAGCAGGTATGGCCGTGGGTGTGGTGTGGGTATCATCATCTGGGTGAATGTCAGTGTCAGATTGACCCCTGCGTTTCTGGGGCAAGGGAGTCATGAGTTAATACAGGTCTCTGTACTAATTTCCTAAGAGTGTTATAATAGGCTAGCCCAGAGTGGGCAGCTTACAACTATCCACTCTGTCCTATGATACTTCTTGAGTCTGGAAATCAAAACTTGAAATGTGAGCAGTGCAGTGCTCTCTCCCAGCTTCTGACAGAGGCCAGGCCTCATCCTCCCTCTTTCCTCAGATCTGTTTGTGTTTACATGTGTTTTCCGTGTTGTGTGATTTTCCCCCCCACCCCCCAAGGGCACTGGTGATGTGGGTCAACATTCATTCCACCATGGTTAAGATTATATTTTACCCTACATCCTAATCACATGTGTAAAAAGAACTCCTTGTTTCCAGATAAAGCAACAGGTAGCAGAGGGTAGGACTCCCACAGGGTACAGCTCAGCCCAGTTGCTGTGCCAAGCTGGGTTCACGCTGGAAGCCTGCTTGGGAGTGCTTGGGAGTTGAGGAAGCCACATTTCTCTAGATTAGGGCCAGAGGGGGAGGGTATCTATCACTCAGCACAATGCAGGGCTCTGTGCGGACAAGCGGAGGGGCTTTGCAGGGCCACAGCCAGCAGCGTGCTTGTGCTCTATATTTAAAAGGAACATCTTCTCTAGCCATGGACCGACTGGTAAAAACTGTACAGACAGTACTTTGAGAGACTATAAAAGCAATGACTAAGGACAAAACCTCAGAACACAACATTGATTTAAGAGTGGAAATGACTCAGGGAGCTTGGAAATGGAGCCACAAGGGCACTCGGTATTCGTCCGCTTGGTGCCGGTCGCTCGCTAAGTCCTTAGAAAAGAGAAGCTCTGTCCTGAGCATGAGAGGCCAGAGTGCCTTCTAATTATCGACAAAATACATCTTACAGTTG
The DNA here is from genome assembly GCF_011064425.1 of Rattus rattus. Classification (NCBI taxonomy): domain Eukaryota; kingdom Metazoa; phylum Chordata; class Mammalia; order Rodentia; family Muridae; genus Rattus; species Rattus rattus. The sequence goes on from NC_046166.1 coordinate 75,390,567, forward strand.
TGGAGGCACACACTTTGATTCCCAGCACTCGGGAGACGAGAGCAGGTGGATCTCTGGGAGTTTGAGGTCAGCCAGGGCTACACAGTGGTAGTCTGCACAATCTAGCTCAAAACAAAACAAAACAAAAGAAAACCAAAAACAGGTATTATATCAGAATGCCTCATGACCGTACAGGAATCTGATTCTCTACCTGTACCTAACCTATGTCTGTATGTTTATTCAACATTGTATGTACATCTGCATTAGCATCATGGTGTATATGTGTGGTGTGTGTAGTATAGTGTATGTGTGTGTGTGTGTGTGTGTGTGTGTGTGTGTGTGTGTGTTGTGTGTGGTGTGTGGTGTGTGGTGGGTGGGTGTGTGGGTGTGTGTGTTTGTGTGTGTGTGTGTGTGTGTGTATGTGGTGTGTGTGTGTGTAAGTGTGTGTGTGTGTGTGTGTGCATTGTGGTATGTATGTGGTATGTGTGGTGTATGGTATGTATGTGGTATGTGTAGTGTGTGGTATATGTGTATGTGGTGTGTGTGGTGTGTGTATGTATGTGTGTATGTATGTGGTGTGTGTGATATGTGTGGTGTAGTGTGTGTGTGTGTGTCTGTGTATGTGGTGTGTGTGGTGTGTATGTGGTATGTTTGGTGTGTGCTATGTGTGTGTGTGTGTGTGGTGTGTGTAGTGGTGTGTGTGTATGTGTGTGTGTATGTATGTGGTGTGTGTGATATGTGTGGTGTGTGTGTGTGTGTGTGTGTGTGTGTGTGTGTGTGTGTGGTATGTGGTGTGTATTGTGCGTGTGCTATGTGTGTGTGGTGTATGTGTGTGTGTGTGTATGTGTGTGTGGTGTGTGTGTGGTGTGTGTGTGTGTGTGTGTGTGTTGTGTGTGGTATGTGGTGTGTGTGTGTGGTATATGTGTATGTGTATGGTATGTGGTGTGTGTGTGTGTGTGTATGTGGTATATGTGGTATGTATGTGGTATGTGGTGTGTGTGTGTGTGTGTGTTATCTATATATTTACTTGTGCATGTGGAAGCAAGAAGTCAGTATTGGGTATCATTCTCAATTGCTTTTTAATTTCTTTTGAGACAGGGTTTCTTACTGATCTGGCCACATTGGCTGGCCAGGACTTCCAGGGATCCGTCTGTTTTTGCCTCCCCAGTGCTGGGATTATAGGCGTGTACTGTTGTGTTAGGCTTTGATGTTACGTTGGGGTTGGGATTGACCTAGGTCTTCATGCTTATAGAGAAAGCACTTTACCACTGAGCTGTGCCTCCTCCAGTCTTTTCTGTTTGCACCTTACCTACCCATCTGAAGCCACCCGACTGCCTCCATGTCTGCCTCTGTATCCGCATCTCTATCTCACTGCGTTGTCATGAACCGAAATGTCTTTTTCTTTTGAAGTTATCTGTAGCATCTCTATCAGCTGTAGCATTTGGTAGCTAGCCCAGAACTGGTACTTTCCCCAACTTCTAAGTCTGCTTCTATAAGCCCAAATATGAGGCATGTGCCCAACCTCTGCCCAATCTTCTTTACAAGCTGCTTCTCTCTGAAAACATGACACATACCTTACAAAATTAGTGGCATTATTCTTGAAGGAGAGGCAGTAAGTAGTCATAGAAAGACACACATGCACACACACACACACACACACACACACACAGAGAGAGAGAGAGAGAGAGAGAGAGAGAGAGAGAGAGAGAGAGAGAGAGAGAGAGAGAGAGAGATAACTCAATTTCTTCAGTATGGATCCAAGGTTAGGGCAATCCCAGCAGCAAGACTGACTGAGGTATGATAGTCATACTAAGGCCAACACTGCTTATAATAATGGTGGCCCTTGCTATTTCATTGAGCACTCAGGCACTTGCCTATTGTTACTGTACTTGAAAGATCACTGCAGTAATGGTGGTCTCATTTCCTACTTGGCATGGAGACTTTATGTCACACTCACATGTACATGCCCCTTTAAATAGAGCCTACAAATCCAACTGAGACACTGCCACTCTAGGATCAAGTAGTATGGGAAAGACTCTATGGTTGAGATCAAGGGTAAGGGAGTAGGAACTGGATGCCAGGGAAGCCCAGTGAGTAGGGAACATAGAACTACTAGCAAGAGTGATCACTACAGAAAATGTGTCAGTAGCTGGTGGCCATTACATATGTGTACATCCAGCAGGGCATCTGGAAGACAGCACAGAGTTTACAGACATAGAGGAGAGAGTCGCCTACAAGGCTGTCTCTAAGGCCGTGTTCATACACTCATCGAACTAGCTCCCCAGCATCTTGTCCATCAGATGCCTACATGAATGCACTCTTTTTTTGTGTGTTGATAATTTCTCTTCTACTTTGTACTTTGTGAGACTCCCATGAATGAAGAAGTGAGAAACTAACACACCAACTAAACATGAATTCCCAGTAGCAGTCTTTTGGGTCTTGGTTTCTTGCCCATGGTCCTGCTGTTACATTCCATTCTGCTGTCCTCGACCCTCTCTGAGGTGTCCTCGCATTTGGGTTACCTTGGCTTTCATTCATTCTGGATGAGCATAAAGCATTGCCACACATGCCTACAGCCTGGAAAGAGAAGCATTTAGGACTAAGAGCCATTGTTGAGTTCATGGAGAAGTCTCTGCAGTCTAGCAGTAGGAAGCACTTTTGATTTCCCAGGGAAGGGAGTAAGGACTGTGGTTTTCTTTGTGGACAAACTCATCTATTCTAGCTCCATCCAGACTTTTGCCCCATTGGATGCCTGGATAAATACTCCCTATTTTGTATTGATAATTCCTCTTCTAGCTTTATTTTTTTTTCCTCTGACTTCTAAACAGGAGATCCTAAGATGGAAAGATAGGAAGAAGTTTCTAGATTGAAATTTTATTGCCAAAAGTAAAGAGAGACTTTTCATTTACAGTGTAAAACATTTTCCTCAATTTCAATATCACTTCGGGCCACGGGTTCCTTCAGATAACCAGTGCAGGAACAAGGTCATCTTGGTCTCCGTGCAGCTTGAGTTGGGGGGAGGGGCTGGGCCGTTGTCACTGACACTGCACATTATCTTGCCTTGAAGCATTTAGGAGTAAGAGCTTGAAAGCTGCCAAAGCCACAGCGATTTCTATAGTAAGAGTAAGAGGTGTTTGGAGTAGATTTAATGTCAGCAATAACACAAATCTCTCCCCCAGCACCAGTGAGGAGAGCTAGCTGATGATATAGAGAATTTATGACCTGGGGGACCATTTATGTCGAATAAAATTAGAAGACTCAGGCACCACTTTGGGGGTTTTGGAAAACTTGACTGTTCAATTCCAATGCCGAACACTTGAAATAAAGAAAGTGTCATTTCACAAAGCAACAATGGATGAATGTGTACCCGTGAAATAGAGCCAGGAGAAAGAACAGTGAAAACAGAAAAGCCACCCCGGGGGGACTGTGAATTCAGTTTCTTACTCGTGGAATAGTCACATACCCACCTGGATCTGTGAGACTCTGTAGTCATCGTTTGAGGTCAACATTTCTTCCAGCCCGTGATGGTGATATACAATGTTAGATGTGATGAACTGAGCGTTTACCACTCTGCTGAGGACTGTGCTTTCTATGCTGCATTACCTCTTCCTGATCTCCACCATTATTTTATCAGGTCCAATTTCTCTTTCACAGATGATAAAGCAGCACATTATATAGGTACCTGGCTCAAGGTCACAGATGAATTTCAGGACCAGGAGCAGAAATAGTTTCCAAGTCTGAGCTTTTCCTAAAGTTCAATGAGACACCTCCAGAAATTGTTAGGAGATAAATTTCTCAGTGGTACGCTTGGAGGAGAAAGTTTGTAACTAGAGTGTGAAAAGCAAGCAGGACGAAGATGATGTCCAGTAGGGAGCCAAATGGTTTGAAAGATGCAACTGGAGTTACTCAGCTTGGTTAAGCTGGTAAGAGAGACACTCAAGAAGATGACGCATTTCCTTGAGCCTTGGGAAGGTGTTATGTCTGAAGACGCAGAGATGAGAGATGACGCAGGCCAAAGCTTTGGGAGGGAGTTGATCATCATGAGGAGCATTGATGACAGTTTTCTAGTGTGGAACACAAGGCAGCTGATAGGCAGAAGGCTGGCGTGGATGGTCCACACTGCATGTTAAATGATATCTGCCCATTCCCAAGCCCTTGATTTGAATGCATTTGCCAGCTCAAGATTGGGCCTGGGCATCTAGGTAGTGTGAAAGCATTGACCTTGGAAACGGGGCTCTATGGCTACTCGTCAGGATCAGCCTCTTGTTATGCTTTTCGTCAGACAATGGGACAATTCCAGTCATCGGCCTGGCCTTCTCAGACAGCCTGTCTCTGCATTGGCAGAAAGAAACATCAACTTTTAATCAACTTACTGTTTTTTCATGAGTTTGAGAATCCTGAGAAGGCATTTACTAGATTCTAGAGAGCTCAGTATGAGGTTTTCTAGAATGGTAGTATACTTATTTAAGTTGTGAGAAGATATCAGGAAGGACTAAAATGTGCCTGAATTACCACAGGAAAGGTAATTTTCCTCATGTACTCAGAATGTCAAGAAAGTGTATATGAACCATGAACACTCATGTAAGTGTATCTGCAGTGCAGTCTGTTAGAAAACTATAAAAGGACTTAGAAAATGGAAGCTGTGTACACGTTTTCATCATTTATTGATTTTTCCCTTTGAGAATTTCATGTGTACTCAATGCATTGTCACCATTTCAACCCCTCACATCACCTCCAGCTCCTCCTAGAGTCTACCCTAGCAACCTGTGTCTTTTTTTTAGCTTGTAAACTTCTCTAATGTATTACATCTGGCCACAGTTTTCCCTATCTCCACTTGCCCCACCTCTTTTCCTCCACCTCCCCTCTCCCCCGGATCCACTCCCTTCTCAGTTTCCCCTCAGAAAAGGGCACACCTCCTAGGCAGGTACCCACTGAGTCCAGTCAGAGCTGCCTATAGGAGCATGGTGTAGGCCCATCCACTGAGCATGGGAAACTTACCAGGGGCCACTACCCTGAGGAAATTTGACCATCTCTGCCTAGGCAGTCTTTAACTACCCAATCTCCTCAGCTAGGGGTGTAGCCTTGGGGCCCCTCCCAATCAGTGATGAAATTTTGTCTCTCTTTTAATTGATTTACAAAAATTTTAAAACCTAAAAAAACTAGACCAAAAAACTCACATGAAGTAACGAGACCCCAAACATTGCATGCTTTCTCTTGCCTGGGGACACAGCTTTCCTTTCTTGCATATTTTCTTTATTTCCATTTCAAATGCTATCCCCTGGCCCAGTTTCCTCTCTGGAAATCCCCTATCCCATCCTCCCACCCCCTGCCTGCTTGGTTGGTATTGTTGTTCTTTCTATGGGGTTGCAAACCCCCTCAGCTATCTCAGTCCTTTCTCTATCTCCTCCACTGGGGACTCTGTTCTCACTTCAATGGTTGGCTAGGTTTGGTGACCTCGTGTGGGATAGATCCCCATGTGGGGCAGTCTCTGGATGGCCTTTCCTTCAGTCTCTGGTCCACACTTTGCCTCCGTGTTTCCTCCTGTGTTTTGTTCTCCCTTCTTAGAAGTATTGAAGCTTCTAAGCTTCTGATATATATGTCTTACAATCTATACAGTCACAGAGATTAGGTGCTTAGTACCATACCTTGGTGAAAGGAGGATGTCCCAAAGAAAGGGAAATAGAATGCAGTGTTATGGAGAGTTAGGTGGGGGAGTGTGATGGGGAGGCCAGGGTAAAGGAGGGAATGTGGAGTAGGACAACTAAGGCTAAAGGGCTTTTGGAAAGTCAACCCCTGAAGAGACCACCTCCCGTAGATAATTACTGCCCCTAGTGGAGGGATGGGGCCACCGACCTACCTTCAAAACATTTGACCCAGAATTGTTCCTGTTGGAAATGTAGGGACAAAAATGGAACAGAGACTGGAGGAAAAGCCGGCTCGCCTGTGACTGACCCAACTTGGGATCCACCCCATGGGTAGGAATGCAAACCCTGACACTATTACTGATGTCATACTGTGCTTGCAGACAGGAGCCTAGTATGGCTGTCATCAGAGAGGCTCTACCAGCACCTGACAGAGACAGATACAGATACTTACAGCCAGACATTTGACTGAGCTCTGGAACCCCAATGGAAGAGTTAGGGGAAGGATAGAAGGAATTGAAAGGGCATTGCAAACCCATAGGAAGACAAGCCGTATTAAATAACCTGGATTCCCTGGCAGGTCCCAAAGACTAAACCACCAACCAAAGAGCATGCAGGGGCTAGTGGGGAGTCTTCCTCCCTGACCCCCATATGTAGGGAGACTACCTTTTCTGGCCTCAGTGGGAGAGGATGCACTTAATCCTGTAAAGACTTGATGCCCTGGGGAAAGGAGATGCTGGCAGGGATGAAGTTGGGGAGTGGGGGGTGGGCAGGTGGATGGGTAGGGGAGCACTGTTACAGAGGCAAAGGGAAGGGAGAATGGGGTGAAGAACTCTGGAAGGGGGGACTGGGAAGGATGGGCAACATTTGGAATGTAAATAAATAAAATAATTTAATTAAAAAAAACAAAATAAAACAAACACAAAAAAGAAAGATAAGAAAGCTAGCACCACTTGTTACTAAATGAATGTTATAGTGGGAACACCAAGCAACACAAGATTTAAAAGCACACTTAATGTCAATTACAGCCCATGAGTATATCACCAATTACCACAAATCAAAAAGTGCCAGAACTAATGGAGAGTGCGCTGCGCTGTTGACATTATTTAGGGTAAGCGTGGAAATACCAAAGTGGATGAGCCTTATGCAAAAGTAAAACCAGAATCAATGGATCAGAGACCTTGGTGTTAATCCTAAACCAGAGGAAGTCATGGGGCAAAAGGCCCCAAACATGGGCATAGCAAGGACATTCTGAAAGGGTTTTAGTCATGTAGAAAATAATCCCAGGAAGTCACAAATGTAATCCCACGAAACGGAACAGCTTCATCATGGCAAGCAAACAATTTGCAGAGCGGAGAGACAGCCTGCGTTCTGAGGGAGTCTCTGCCAGCTACACACCCAGTAGGGGATTACGATCTAGAATCAATGAAGAATTAATTATAAAATATAAACTAGACTCAGAGCATCAGAGACAGTACCAGTGTGCAGGCCCTGTGTCCCAAGAGATCGTTTTATGGAAACTTCTTTAGGAGGGATGGGAAGAAGGTGTACAGAGGCCCTGGTAGGTAGATTGGTGTAGAAAGATAGTGTTGGTGGTATTGGGTGTCGACAGATAGGATGGCCGCAACTCTGAAAAACCTCTCAGGGACTGAGCTGCACAGTTTTGGGGGTCACAGGATGAAACAAACGTGCAGGTCTGTATACCATGTGTCTAAGTTTTTGTAAGCGACAGGGCAGGCAGAACAACATGTTAAATAAAAGATGCTTCATCATCATTTCTTGACAAAATGATCCTTAGAATGTCACATTTGGAAAGTGTGCCCCGAGCTAGGGTTTTCATATGATTAATGGTGACAAATATGACTGAGCCTCATGATTATTTCATGTCTGGGTGCTCTAGTGACAGGCTGGTGGCACATGACAAGTCCTAGAAGACATATGCGCCTCTCACACTGGCTATGTGTCTACGCAGTTTTCTTGACCTAAATTAATCAGAAATTTGAACTATTTTTTCCCAACAAAGACTTTTTCTTTGCAAAGCTTGTGTTCCGTTGAGAACAATATTGCAAAGAGTTAAACATTGTAATTGAACTCTGTGTTCACAGTCTGAAGACATCTTGCTCAAAATGTAAACGAAGATTATAAATTAGAGAATTTTAATTGTTTAGAATTTTAAATAAGTGAGATCACAGAACAATTCAAAATTACCCATTAAATTAAGTGCAAAGAGTAAATCACAGACGGGGGAAAAAAATTAAATAAACCAAACACGATTACTTCGATAAAACTGAACTCAGGAAACTTGGATAAACTTGTGCTTAATTGCTTGAAAATTTAGACCTGTAGGAAATTCCGTGAGTGGTTCTAAAACTGTTTAAAATTTTATGTTTCGATGGCTTAAGTAATTTAAATATTTTCTTACCGCACGGCAGCTAAACCATGTCCAGTGTATGCTGTCAGCAGTGACCAGGAGCATGACATTCCTACTCCACCAGACAGTACCTCATGCTTGTACTGTATGGAGGTGGCAGTTTACACTGTTACTTTCCCCCCTGTTTTGCTGGTGATTTTGTTGCTTCCCTTCTCCCTAAACCTCCAAATTTTATCTGCCTTACAGGTGAGCAGAGGCAAGGCCCAGCAGCTACCATGGTGTTCAAACTATATTAAGGCACATTTCAAGAACCTAGTGGGGGGTGGGGTGGGGAGGGACACGTGGAGAGGGTGGAGCAGGAACAGGATGGAGGGCTTACCACGTGATCTATCGGCCTGTGACGTTGTGAGATGCAGGGCCTGGTGGAGGGGTTCCTCCTAGCTCCGGCTGCATTGTCAGGGCAGACATCCCGGAATAGGAACTGATTAGAGCGTGGTCTTGCTTACCTTCTCCAAATCTTCCGTTCTGTGATTAGCAGGGCCAGGAAGACTCTGCATCTCTACCAAGGACATCAATCTTCTGAAATACAGGTGGTAACTGGTCATGAACCGTGAGTGTTAGTGAGGTCCTTTAATGAAATGTTAGGACTAGGAATTCTTTGTGAGTGTTTTGTACCGCCGGGGTTAGATTTCTGTGAAGAGACACCATGACCACAGCAACTCTTACAAAGAAAGCGTTTAATTGGGGCTGGTGTACAGTTTCAGAGGTTTAGTCCATTATCATCATGGCAGTACCCAGGCAGACACGGGGCTGGAGAAGGAGCTGGGAGTTCTGCATCTAGATCCACAGGCAGTGGGGAGAGAGAGCCACTGGCCCTGACTTCGGCTTCTGAAACCTCAAAGCCCACACTCCCAGTGGCACACTTCCCCCCATCAAGGTCACACCCACTCCAGAAGGCCCCACCTCCTAATCTCTCTCAAGTAGCACCACTCCCTAATGACCAAGCACTCAAATATTTGACCCTATGGGAGCTATTCCGATTCAAACCACCACAAACAGAAGTAGGAAAACTGATTATCAGTTTCTTCAATCAGGATACAGTGATGTGCTCTGCCCTATTCTGCATGGAGGTTTCCCAAAGCCCAGAATTCTGACTGTCTCATATTTAAATTACCTTCCATTTCCAGTCACTAACCCGAAGCTGTTATTCTAACTGTGAAAAACAGGAGTAAATTACTACACGGACATATTAGTGTTTAGAGAACCAGAAGGGTTTGCTTGCCAAGCTGGTTAGACATAAACAGGAGACAAATTAAGTCCTGGATGTGTTTTTCTACATGGTGGAGGATGACTAATGTGCGTGGAGCACAAGGTCCAATCTGTGCTTGTTTTAACTGCATTTCTGCACTTTGTTATTCTTCTGTGGCACAAATACAAGAGTCTCTTTCCGTTCCTGCCTGGCTGAATTGTTCCATGCTAATGATTTCAGATAAAGAATTTCTTAAAGGGGTCATCTCCACTATGCAGACTATATCATTCAAATCACTGTGCCCGGAAGTCTTCCAAACAGAAGACAGGATTCAATTATCAATCAATAGAGAGGTTTTGAAAGCAACAGTATGGTTTAGAAGCTGCTTGAAATTTTCCGAATATCATTTTATAAATTATCCATGTAGAGATCTTTAAAAAGAAATAAAGTGCTCAGTATTCTTTTTATGAGTGGAGATAAAGCCTCAGAACTTTCCTAAATGATCAATACTACCCAACTTTCCTTTCTTTTCTCTGTTTTTAACCCACTTATCAAGAATCTTAGGATATGAAAGAGACACTTGTGATTTTAATAGTCAACGAAAGGAGGTCTTAGATAGAGATGATTGTTCTCATAAACACAAAAACCTTTCATTCTGAATTAAGAAGCAAACATTATCAGGATGAAGTGTCTTGATGGTCACAGCAAGCTCCATAATTCATAAAATGTGCTTTGGGTTTTAGACTTGGCAGCCGGTGTAATTTTTATTGTTTTCACTTATCATCAGGATTCAGGACTTTGAGTATGGTGTTTAATTCTCTGCCTGAGATGGCAACATCAGGCGGATTTTCTTTCTCTCTCTCTCTCTTTTTTTTGGTTGTTTTTTGGTATCACTTTCTTTTTCAAGGAGGTACTGTATAATCACCGAACTCCTCTGTAATTACATGGCGAAGACTATGTAAATACGTAATTATGTTCATGCAGATTACTTGATAATTATACTTCCAGTTACTAAGTAATGAACTGAATAATCACCCTGCACCTTGCAGCTCGAAGATGTTCGGCTCCGTCTTTGTGTTCGGGAAGGAAGCTGGGTAACTGCTCCATGGGTGCACAGCATTCACGTTCTTGGCCATCTTGTGCTCGTGCTGCGTGAATCACATGGTTATTTTTATCTTCCAAAATGAGCTAGTGCTCCCTTTTGAAGAAGCATGTCCTCCTCTTTTGGGAAGGAGCACTATCGTTTTGGAGGCAAGGCTGAACCTGACTTTTGCGTGTGCCCCAGAGGGATGCTAGAAAGCTCTCGGGATATCCTTGCGAGGACAAAAATAAGATGAAGGAAAGAAAAACACGTGTGTCAAGTTTTATCATGGGGACATGAAACACGTAATTATTAATCTCGATCTAGAAGGCAGATTCTATAGCCAACAATGGTGTTTTGCTTTCTGTTCAGTGCCCATGTGCTAATTACCCAGGTGCCTTTGGTCCGTAGGACACTTCTTTCTAAGGCTTCTTTATACAGTCCTCTTTCCTTAGCCCCTCCGTGGGCCTCTTCCTCAGCACGCACTTTTACCATGCTGCTTATGTTTTGCTGGAGCTGTTCTTTGCTCGGTGCCTTTCCCATCAGCCTCTGGGGCCGATGGTCCTTCATCTTGTATTTGCCAGGTGCCGCCGTCCCAGGGCAGAGTACAACTTATCCTCAGAGAATAAATTAATTCAAAGAGAGACATTTAATGTGCTAGTTAAGTGTGAGATTAATGAGTTCCAAAATTATTACTGTGGGCTATTTGTGGTCCTAGTGCTACATGGATGGGTGTTCAGCGGTGGACCTTTGCAAAAATTCCTCAGGACTGCACCCCAGGGAGTGAGCAGAAGAAAGCAAATGAAAATCAACAGCGGCCACCCGGAGGCTTACTTCTCTGTGGTACTCATTGTGTTCGATTTCGGGAGCTGATAAAGTTTAGTTAAAAGGCTGGATGGCTCCACACATATTTATTATAAACAAATAAATATGGCACATATATTTCTTACATATAAATATTGCATACTTTTTAAAAAAATCAACAAGTTAGACACTCACCCAGTCAACCAAATAATGAAACGACCAACCATTTGGAATTTATTTCAAATAAATCATTGGAAATTATCAAATGACTGATATCAACCAATCAAACAAACAAGCCTCCAGACCATACCAACAATCCCGACATTGGTGAAGATATATAAAGGAAGTTTTGCAACAATAGTAGGTCCATGAAGTAGTACAGCCACCATAGAAATCAGTATGGAGGTTCTTTTCAAACCTCAACATGGAATGACCAAATGATCAAGATACGTGTAGGGGTGTATATAGCCACAGGATATGACATCAGTATATGGTACCAGTGTACCGACACTTACTGCTGGCCTAGTCACAGTAACCAAGATATGTACAGATGTACAACAGAGACTTGGTCAGCCACAAAGAGGAATGACGTCTTGTCATTTACAGGAGAACAGTTGGAACTACAGGACACTGTGTTGAACAACAAGGGCCCAGCACCACATGCATCCTTTACTGTGCAGACATTAAACAAAAGAGGGCGGACATGAGAGCAGAAGCATGCTGTGCTGTGAAAAATAGTTGAAGCTTGCATTTTTTCCCCCTTGGAGAGTTTCATTATGTATGAAGAATGAAATATGATCATATCTACTCCCTCATTTTCTCTCTCCAACTTTGCCTCAATCCTCCCAGCACCTTCCTGTCTCCCTTCCCCCACTTTCCCTTCTTTGACACTTAGTTTCTCATGCTCTATATCTAAGTCCAATTAGAGCTGCTTGTATACATGGGTGTGGAGCCATCCCAACAAAGCATTCCCTAGGCTCCTTTCAACTGCCAATAGCACTTCAGTTAGAGGGGATCTCCATGGGCTCCTCCCCAACTCATTCTCTGACTGTGGCTGGCTATGTAGGCAACCACAGCTGCTGCTAGACGTCCTGCAGGTGTTATGTAGGCAACCACAGCTGCTGTTGAGCTCGTGACTGCAGCAGGCACATCCTGTCTAGGAGGCAGCATTCCACAGCATTCTCTCTATCCTCCGGCTCTTGACCTTCTTTCCAGACCTTCTTTCACGGTGTTCCTTGTTGGGTGGGGCACTGACAGAGACGTCCCAGTTAGGGCTGAGGATTCAATTCAGAATGTCTGAAATCCAAACATCAATTAGCTGAAAGAAAATACACCAAGAAGATGGCTCTTAGAATAAAAAATTAAATTCTACCAACTGTGACTGCAATAAAAACGGGCGCTTTATCTTCTCATTTTCTTTCTCCCTCTCTCCGATTATTTCCCTCCCCCACTTAGCCCCGAAACACTAGGGATCCAGGGCCATGTGTGTGATAGGCAAATACTTACCCTTGTGTGAGTTTTTGACTTATGTTTCTGTTTTAATAACTTTACCCATGTTCACCTCTGGAGACAAAGGTGCAAGACCGAGACTACAGGAATTAGAAGTCTATTTGTGTTATTTGTTTCCTTTGATGCTATTCACCTTTTTCTTCATATTTATAGTATATGAGCTTCAGTTTATTAGTTTTTGAAAAGACTACTTAATATATACATATATGAAAAGATCGCCAAGATATATTGATATGATATTGCAAAATCTAGAATAGTTTATGTATGTGTATCATATATGCACACACACACATACATATATATACACATACACACACATATATACATATATATATATATACACACACACATACAATTCTTGTATTTATTAAGGGACTTCGACCTAATTTCTGTCTATGATGTCTGTGTTTGTACAAATTGTAACTGGCCACTGTATCTCTCAGCAAAGTCACAGAGGTCAATAGGTAGAAGAAAAAGCTCTGGGTTCTGGGTGGAAAGCTGATGATCTGTGAATGTTTAGCAGGGGGTGAGTCCTCACCATGGCTTTTTAAATGTACGATGTTCATCCTAACCATTGCTGTGGTTTTCAAGCTGTGTGCTCCGTAGGATTGGTGACCTTCATCTTCCCCAGTGTGCTGTTGCCAGTGTGCCCCGAGTTAGATAGCAGCCCCCAGCCCACTCTGACTCTGAGCCACAGCTCATTTAGAATGGGGATGTAACACACCGATAGACTTGGGCACTTTTACAGACGTGATAAGCCTCTTATCTCCATGACTGGGGATGTAAGCTTCTGACTTAAAGTTAATTCTCCTGCCTGCTTCTGGGCCGAGAAGGGAATTCAGTCCTATAACAGATTCCTGACAAATCCGGGTTATAAAAGCACTGACAAGAAAAGATCTTCATCCCTGTAATCCACACTTACAGGCTATAAAACGGTCAGCCAGGATGGCCTTCCCTGCTGAATGGACTGGCAGTTGCCCTCACCTGTGACCATCCCTGTGGTTCCAAATGCTTAGCCATCTTCCAGGAGGCAAATTGCTTTCTATCAAAATCTAAGGTGAAAATATCGTTCTTGTCCTTGGCTAAAACTCTCTGGTGTTTCTGTAGAACCAGTATGCTGTGCTAGTGTTTAGGGGACAAGGTCAAAATGTAGAACTCAGTCTATGCTTCTGTTCCTGGTTTGCAGAGCAGTTGAATGGAGACTCGCTTGTAGGTCTCTGTCTCCACTTGGTCCCTCTATGTGACTTTCCACCTCATCTTTCTCTAAGCAAGAGGCAAGAGGCTGGTTTTTGCCTATGATGATTTTGGTTGTCATTCAGGTTGGGTCTTCAAACACTGGAAGACATAAAGTTTTATTCTTTTCAGAGATAAAAGAGATAAAAGGCCTGAGAATGTCCTTGACGTGATTCAAGACAGTTACAATGTTGACTGCTCAGTCTAGTGGTGGCTTGTCCATTGCTCACTCAAATACCTGGAGTCAATAACCCATGTAGCCGTCGTCCATGACTGGGACGTGGAGTTCCATAGCGTCCTCCAGACCCTTGGAAATGCAGGGGATCTCCTAGGATACTGGTGCCATTAGTTATGATCAAGGATTTATCATAGGCCTCAGTAAATTAGGAAATTCCCAGAAACATTAGCAGAATGTATATTTGATTGTGAGTGACTTTTTTTGGGGCGGGGGAGAAAGGTCCCAGGTTTTAAATCAATAGTTGTTTTAGAACAGCTTTTCTGTCTCTTTTCTGTCTCATGTTTTACTTCTGATGAACTGGAATAACAGACTTTAAAATGCTCAGACAAGATCCTTGTCATATATAAATTATTAGTACTTAGGTAGAAATAGCTGGTTGTATGCATATATTTGTTTTCATGCGTGTGTATGTGCACATATGTGTCTATGTGTTCATGTTTGAATGTGTGTGTGTGTGTACATATGCATGTGCATGTTTGTATGAGTGTGTGGGTGGTTTCCAGTGTAAGAACATTGTTTTCTGTTTGCACATAGTTTGACTGTGCACACTGAGTGCCATAGCTTCTTGTGCTATTTAATGCTATTACTTATCTGACCAACTACATCTCATGGAGATTAGAGGAGAAAAATCTGCGTTGTCACCCAGAAGAGTATTTGAATATAAATCACGTATTTGAATAAAAACCACATGATTTCTCATCATTACAAAACAAACATGTGGTTTATGACAGTCATTTCTATTTATTTTCCATATTGTAAATATCCATATTGTAAATTTGTAAGTTCACTTTTTTACAAACAGTGAAAAAGCCCATTTACCTCCATACCGCCTAGCTGACCCTTGCTCAATGGGTTGAGCAAGCCATTGGTAGCTCAAGGTGACTTTGCACCTACTAATTTTCAAAGTTAGCAGGACCTCAAAGCTGTACCAGTCAGGACAGCCCAGGCTGCAGTTGTGATAAATAGCTCCAATACTAAAGCATGAGTGGTTGACTTCCTTTTCCCCCTCACACTGGAGAGAGCACATGATGTCATCGTGAACTTTGCTATGAGTTACTTTTGAACAGACATTCTGCTAGTGTAGGCTCCGCCACCTAGGAGACCATCACAGAGACGTCACACATGACTGCTGAAAGGAACCAGTACACTGTACTGCGTGGCTCCTGTATTCAACTGCGTCATGCTGCCTCCTCTCAGTTGATGTAGATTCACAGAGAGATCGCTGTGGGAAAGGAAAGGTGCAGTCCGCACATCTCGAGAGGAGATCTGGGCTGTGCAGTGATACAGAGGAGGATTCCCTTTGTGTATTTTAGAAGTGGAATGGCTACAGGTGAGAGGATTTAAGTCCCAGGGAAGTCCTATTTCCATGTTGTTGCCATGGTGAAACAACATGGCTGGGCTGGCTAGTTGAGTCACTTGTGAAGAGGGAACTTTAATTGAGAAAATGCCCCCATAAGTTGATCTGTGGTAAACTTCCTTGATTAGTAATTATTCACCTGAGGTGGCCTGGATTACTCTGGGCAGTGCCACTTCCAGACTGGTGGGCCTGGGCACTGTAAGAAAGCAGCCAAGAAGGTCACAAGGAACAAACCAGTCAGCAGCACCCTCCACAGCCTCTGCATCAGCTCCTGACTCAAGGCCCTGCCTCCAGGTTTCTGTCCTGACTACTGCCCTGAACTGTAAGTTACACCATGAAATAAAACCTCTCCTTTTCACGTTGCTCACAGCCTACTATCACAGTTGATAGTGCAGTTCTATCACAGCACTAGAAGCCATAACTAATGTCCAAACATGACTTAGCAGAAGAACAGTTTTATTTCAGCTTATGGTCACACTCTTGTCATTGTAAGATACCAGGGCCAAGAAGCGCTTGCTACCAGAAGCCTGATATGGATGTCTCCTGAGAGGCTCTGCTAGGGCCTTACTAATACAGATGTGGATGCTTGTAGCCAACCATTGGACTGAGCATGGGGGACCCCAATGGAGGAGGTAGGGGAAGGACTGAAGATGCTGAAGGGGTTTATAACCCCATAGGAAGAACAACAATATCAGCCAACCGGACCCCCCAAGAGCTCCCAGGGACTAAACTACCAACTGAAGAGTACACATGGAGCGACCCATGGCTTCAGCTGCCAATGTAGCAGAGGATGGCCTTATCTGGCATCAATGGGAGGAGAGGCCTTTGGTCCTTTGAAGACTTGATGTCCCAGCATAGGAGAATGCTAGGACAGTGAGGCAGGAGTTGGTGGGTGGGTGGGTGGGGGAGCACATTCATAGAAGTGGGGGGATGGGGGTTTCAGAGGGGAAACTGGGAAGGGGGATAACATTTGAAATGTAAATAAATAAAATAGCCAATAAAAAAGTTAAGAAAGAAAGAAAGAAAGGAAGGAAGAAAGAAAGAAAGAAAGAAAGAAAGAAAGAAAGGGAAAAAAGAAAGAAAGAAAGAAAGAAAGAAAGAAAGAAAGAAAGAAAGAAAGAAAGAAAGAAAGAAAGAAACCAGGGCAAGAACCAAAGGAGGAACTTGAAGGTGAAACCATGGGTCAGAGATGCTTGCTGGCTGGTTCACAGGCTCCTGCGTAGGTAGTTTTCTTTTACAATCTTGGACCACCTGCTCAGAGAACACAGTTGGCTCACCCTCTTACCTCAATTCACATCCTCTATCCAGATGGTAACCTTAGAGACTCGCCCGTAGGCCAGTCTTATCGGTTGAGACTTCCTTCCCAGATGACTCTAGGCTGTGTCTCTGGTTGACCATTAGAGGTGAGGAGGACAAAGTGTCTAAGGTCAATTGCAGCAGTTTGAGGAACATTTTGAAGGAAGGGAGATACTACGATCATATTAGAAAGTCATTGTTGAGAAATGTGAAAATAGCATTCAATTCCACACCGATCTAATGACCCAGAGATACGTAAGAGGCAATTAAATTGTTCAGACTTTGAGTGGAGCAGCTAATTTCTCAGTTCCAGAGCGTGTTTTGAAATTTCCCTGGGAAATATGAATGAGTAATCCTTTTTTATTCTCAGTTCCTCCGAGGCAGCTCCGTAGCCACGGGCTGCACATAGCTTACCTCAGTAGAGTCTTGGTGAGGTCACTGGGCTTAAGGAAGTCTTCACAGTTGACAGCTGTGATGCTCAGCTACTGATTTGTCTGGCGGTGACCTGGATTCTCCAGACTTTGTCTTCTGTGTCCATGGGTGAACCCGATACTCAGTGATACCACTTGGAGCTCACACGCATTTGCAAACTGTTGTGATGTGAAGGCAAATGTCCCCTATGGACCTCCTGCATCCTTCAGACATTGGTGCTTTATAGAAAGATTGTCGAGCCTTCAGGATGTGGAGCCTTGCTGGAAGAAAGGACCCACTGGGGTCCCTTCTGTGTGTTCACTCTCT
The DNA here is from genome assembly GCF_011064425.1 of Rattus rattus. Lineage (NCBI taxonomy): Eukaryota > Metazoa > Chordata > Mammalia > Rodentia > Muridae > Rattus > Rattus rattus. The sequence continues at coordinate 75,408,064 of NC_046166.1, forward strand.
CCTTCCTGAGTGTGGATCTAAGGTTGTCCTCTAATAACTGTGCCTTCTCCTCTTGCCAAGGTAGCTTCTCTGCCATGTTGGACTGTACACCTCTGGAACTTTAATCCAAAGGTTTCTTTGTAGGAGGAGTGAGTCAGCATGTTTTGACTAGTGGCCAACAATGGCCCATACACGGGCAGCAGGCACTTTTATTAACATCAGAACCCACCGGACATGCAGAGAACGAATACAGAGCATGCGACCTGAACAGCCAATTGACTGGGGCCAAATGCATGGGATGAGCAGTTAAGGGACAGAGGGGATGTGAGCAGAGGGGATAAAGGCCCTCTCCACTATAATAATTAATGAGTCTGCTTCTGCTTCTCATCTGGAATTTGTGTTGTTGATTCTGTGCCTTCTCACCCCTTACCCCTAAGGACCTTCTTGGGGGCCAAGGGCCAGGGCCACATATCTTTTATCCTTTGTGCAGCTTTATCAGACACTTTAACATAGCAACTTCAAGGTACATAAGTTTTAGCCATGCTTCTCAGAACTCCAGACTTTCCTACTCTCATGGCATCCTAGGTAACCCAAAGCACCTTTGAAAGATTGCCTTTCTCAAAATAGTCCTTGTCATGTGGAGTTTCATGAGCATGATACAAAATTAAGCAGCTTTTGGAGGTATGGAAAGTTACTTGTAAATTCTGTCCTGTATAATAAATGAATTGTGTCTATTTTTTTTTAAATTTATTTATTTTTATGTATAAATACACTACAGCTGTCTTCGGACACACCAGAAGAAGGCATCAGATCTCATTACAGATGGTTGTGAGCCACCATGTGGTTGCTGGGATTTGAACTCAGGACCTCTGGAAGAGTAGTCGGGTACTCTTAACCACTGAGCCATCTCTCCAGCCCGAATTGTGTCTATCTTATATATCTTGTATTTCTCATATTTTGCCTGCTGGATAGGCCTGCAAAATAAGATACTGCCCTCTCTCTGTCTCGTATTCATTCATTCGTTTATTTGTTTGCTTGTTTGTTTAGATAGGGATGATCTCTACAGATCATTGATTGGTTTGAAATTCATTTTGTAAACCAGGATGGCTGCTAATTTTCAATTCCCTGCTTCATACTCCTGAAGTTAGAATTACAGACTCTTGACCTAGTATGCTTAAGAGACTGTTCGTTATATACAAACCCAGAAACCTTTCCTCAGAGTTACTGGTTGCTTAGTATAATAAAATTACCTTTGGTTTGAAAGATAGATTTAAAACACAGAATGAAAGCAGTTCCAGAAAACATACTGCATAACTATAAACACACACACACACACACACACACACACACACACACACACACACACGTATACCATACCCTCTCATACAATACACCCATACAGGCACACAGGCATACACATATACATATATACCACACCCTCTCAGACTGTGTGTGTGTATATATATATATGTATATATACACACACACAAACATACAGGCACACATAACACACACACACAAAGTTTAATTTTCACCAAAAACCATTTCAACGCTTACTTGAAAGCATATATGTTATAGAAGTGAAGTAGACTAGAGAGAAAACGTTTAAGCAAACATGTATTTGGATTATCTTTTGAATGTAAACGTCTAAGAAGACTGTAATAGAGAATGACTTTTGTTCGCCTCACATTTTTTCTCCCAAAGTTTCTGTTAAGTCTTAAAACTTCCTTAGAGTTCCTTAGAGTCCAAGTCTTTTCTTCAGGTCAGTGTCTTCCTTACATTGGCCCTCACTGCCTGAAGGAGGAAGGAACAACTGAAAGCTCAGCTGAAAGAGGGGGATCCCAGTGCAGTTTTCATTAGTGTCAAGACATCGCTGTTGTGATGCACTATGGAGTTGTACAGCCCAGAGAGTACCGTATACCACGAGAAGCTCAGTGTGGAGAAACATAACCAGAATATGAGATTTCTCAAACATGGCAGTCCTCTGTGGAGCAGCCAGAAGGTCCAAGGGAAATCCGCCCCACCCTCCAGTGCATTCCTCAAAGCAGTGTTGCCAAAGGCAATTGGGAGGATTAAGAGAAAAAAAAAAATGGTTTTTCTTTTGCAAGCTTGTTCCATAGCAATAAATCAGTACATTTAGACAAACACTGTAAGGTCAGGATTAGATAATAGTAAGTAAAAAAAAAAAAAAAAAAAGAACTTTTAAATTTTAAAATACTAAATAGCAATTTATCGTTGAATTACTGTTTGATTCCTAGTTTGGGTTTTAAATCTCTTTAGAGGATATTCCCTTTGGTTGAGGGCAAAATGTATCTTCTTCAACATTTGTAAATGGCTAAGGAAGAAACTCAAGCCTACTAAAGGAAGAAAAATCCATTACACATGCAAAAAAAACCCCACATCTTTTGAGTCAATGGGTCTAGAAGTTTGGTTAGTATTACACTAAGCAAACCCAAGCTCCCATACGTGTTGTCTTCGGAGAATGCTACAGCTCACTAGGTGAACAGCTGTGCTTTCGTCAGCGTCTGATACTATCTTAAGGCCAGCAGGAAGTTATAGATAAGTTGACCAAGCCTGAAAGAAGCAGAATGATCAACAAAGTCAAAGATGAAGGTGCTGGCAGCAAGTCCAGTCTGTAAGTCCGTACTCACCCTCAGTCCCCTTTCAGGAAAGGACTGAGGGACCACAAGGACCCAGAGGTTGCATGTGTGTTGTTTCCTGTTGTGACTCAGCTCCTGCAGACACAGAGAACACACCGGCATGCTCTCCTTCCCTTCCCCTGACATGTCTTTGAGAGGGAAGATGTATGATCAGGAAAGGGCTTCTTTGAGGAGGCGCTGGGTCTGGCAGTTTTTCATCCCATCAGTGATTTTTATCATCAGCTTACTTAGTTGAAAGAGGTCTTTTATACTGTAAAGTCCAGGAAATCAGAGAAATCTCATCTGTCAATGAAACATATGAAAGCCAGCACGCCGCTTCAAAACATCTCCACCCCCTCCCCCCCAAAAGTGGATCAATTATATTTAAAGATGGGAAACAGCTTAACTTTAAGTCAACATCTGGCAGGGCTTTGGGTCCATCCTCCCCCTTCCTTGGACTGTCATGGTGCATCTCTTTCTCAGGTCACCTTGTGCTCTCCCATACAAGGGCCTCTGATATGTCCAGGCTAGAGATGGGGTCGAGATTGAGGTGAGGAATGGACGGGAGGAGCTCCCTAAAACTGAAGAGCAGAAAGTTAGAAGCACTGGACTCGTAGAATAGGAAGGGGTGAGGGCCAGTGACATCAGAGGCTTGGCGGCGGAGCCTTGGCGGTTTAATGAGGGTTTTCTGAAAGAGACCAAGTCTGAGTCTGTTTATGTCAAAGAAAGCAAAGATGGCCGTCCCGCTGTGCTGAGAATCCTAAGGATGCTGAGCCCTGTCCCCAAGCCCCACCCCTTTCACACCTCGGATTAGGGAATGGACAGCTGAGCATCTTAGAGGTAGTGATAGATGGGAAAGAACATGAGAGCGTCTGAGGCCAATGTTCCTGATGACAATGGGTCTGAGAAGGGGATGTTAAAGGGCTCTGGCACCCCTGTTTTGCTCTGGGGTGCACTGTTGCTTGTCAGGATAAAAGTAGCCATTTGGTAATGCGTGGCAGGGGGTGGGGGAATTATGTTTATCCCTGTCAGCTCTCCACAAAGGTGAGTGGTACCCAGGAGTGCCTGGTAGTCAGGGAAACCTCTGGAAAGTAGCTGATGACTGAAGAGTTTTCTAGGATTAATGGTCATAGTGTGGTAGGTCAGCCTGGGCTACGGATGAAATGAGGATCTCAGTCAACCTTGGGTCTATACAACAATGGGTGTCTCTGAAGGGCTAATTCAATGCTCCACCTCATTTCAGCCCAGAACAGAAAGAACAGCTCAGAACTCAAAACTCTTTAATATTATATGGAGTAGACACTGACATGACTGGAACACCAAGGACTTTTTTCCCCCTAGAATAACTAATGTAGTCCCAGAGAAGGAATTGTGTGAGCTTTCTTTGGTGACCCCACCAATTGCTGTCATCATTTTGAGCAGTACGGGCACAAAGATTTACAAAGTGAGCTGAGCTAGTCCTCAAAGAGAATGGTTCTAACTAAAAGGAGATTGAATCACAAATGTGTTTCCTGACTTCCAATAACGGAAAGGAAGCATACAAGATAGATTCAATTTCATTTTATTTTATTTTATCTTATTTAATCTTTTTTTTTTTTTACAGTCCAGATTTTATCCCCCTCTGGGTCCACCCTCTGACTTTTCCTCATCCTATACCTCCTCCTCCCACCTCCGTCCCTACACCCTACCCCACCAGAACTCCCTATTCCCTGGATGCAACCATTACGTGCATCTTCTCTGACTGAACCCAGACCCAGGAGTCCTCTGCTGTATGTGTGTTGGGGGCCTCATATCACCTTCTGTGTGCTGCCTGGTTGGTGATCCAGCGTCTGAGAGATCTCAGGGGTCCAGGTTAATTGAGACAGCTGGTCTGCTACAGGGTTGTCCTCTTTCTCAGCTTCTTCCAGCTTTTTCGTAATTCAACCACAGGAGTCAGCAGCTTCTGTTCATTGGTTGGGTGTAAATATCTGCGTCTGACTCTTCCAGCTGCCTGTTGAGTCTTTCAGAGGGCAGTCACGATAGCTCCCTTTTTGTGAGTGCTCCATAGTCTCAGTAATGGTGTCTGGACAGATAGATTCAAATTTAAAGGACAAAACCTTAGTACTTTTGTGTATATTATTTTTACATGACCTTACATGTGGACTCTCCGAATTTTGATATTGAACATAGTAGTCTGAATTGTGAGAGATACTTAGCCATTTTACAGATTGTATGGATAGACGGAGCTACAAGAATTTGGCTGTTTGTGGCTTTTCTTTAGTGTCAGTGAAATGTGATTCATACACGAGATACATAGCCCAGGAATCTGGGAGCTAAGGGACACACCATATGGGGTTGTAGTCACATTTGAACACGTGCACGTCAATTGTGTTAAAATCAATAACTAAAAAGACTCAGGCGATTTGTCTGCACACACAGCTTTTCAACATAAGTGCTTCCTGCAGAACACCCACTGCAGTTAGAGGTCACACCCAGACCACTTTGTCCCTTTCTAGTCCTCCTGTCCCTCCAGTCGCCTTCTGGGTGGTATGTTAACAAAACTCCAACTAGTTCAGTGAAAGTGCATCAGGCTGAAGGCATCATCATAACCAAGAAAGACAAAAGAAAATAGCTCGATTTTCAGATTTTCAATCGTCTTAAAATAGTCCAAATTCTTAGATGAGAAAACTCGGAAATACTCCCGGTGTGTGTGGAGGAGCAGACTTTGTGAGCAGCTCCTTATTGCTGTCAGGAAAGAGTGTCACTGCTCTGGAGCCACAGTGGTCCTGTACGATGAGCCTGCTGGCTCTGATACAGCGTGTCATCCCTCACTGTAGCATCCGAAGCAGGAGAGGTCTTAAAGCGAGGGTCAGTTCTGCTTTTAGGAATCTCGCCAGTGCTTAGGCTAACTACCCAGAGTTGGCCTAGAAAGATTAAGTCACTTTGTGCAATTGAATTAGGACTCCTATTGTGGGCAGAACAATCCCCTCAATCCCTTTAATCAGAAAGCCACTTTATGCATATTGGGATGATCTGTGCTTTCAACTATTGCTTCCAGCGGAAGAAGGAGGAAAAAAAAAAAGAAAGAAATATGAGTTGGCCTATCCATTCTGCATGGTGAGCGAGCTCTGCATTGGTGTAAGTTATAATGCCCTCCCTTCTAGTATGCTCCTGTCATCTATATCACTCAGAAGCAAGGCTAGCCCAGTCAGCCAAAGTGAAAGTGTGCAGATTAGCGATTTTTAAAAGCCCCAGAGAGATGTGATTAATCCTTTGAAAGTGTGAGCCTTTCTGATATGGCAGCTGGACTCCCAGGGGAGGTCACTCGGGGTCTGCACACTTGATAAGGACGTGCAAGGTAGATGGCAATGAACGTAATGAGCCAGAAATTATTATTAGGGAAAATCAATACCATCTTCAGGAAATCTGTGGTACTTACTCCCACGCACTGGGAGGCTGCAAGCTTTCCTTTAAATCATTCTGCCTTTCGTTTTAAGTGTACACACCGACATTTGTTCCTCACTGTATGAGGATGACATGTTTGGCTCTGCTCAGAGAAGGGTTGTCAGCTCTGGAACTCAAGCTCCCATTGACTTCAAGGTGGGTTTCCAAGAGGTCTGGGTGCTCTTTTGTTGTTCTTCTCACCAGTGACGTGTTAATCTGGAAGTTGTGCTTTTTGATGACTTCCAAGCGTCTCTTCACAATGGACTTTCAGCAAGAGGAAAGTTCCAGTTGCCATGCTCTGCATCTCTGCTGGAACAGAACATGACACACAGAGTCTCTAGAGCCTACTTATCCCAGGCACAGTCTGTTAAGGTGCTGATATTTGCTAACGATGATGAGAAAACTCGCCTTTGTCGACCCCATTCTCTCTGGGGCTTCTGAGGACTCTCTCCTCTTCCATAAAAATGCTTAGAAATAGAGAGGATGTGGCTTCAGTGGCCTGGCGTGTTGGAGATATAGGCCACAGTCCTAGCATGTTTTTAATGAGACTTCCCTCGTCCATTGTGGCTGGTAAACTCTTCCTGGCAACGTGTCATCACGTACACTGAACCACTGGACTTTAGAGACAGGGAACTGCCTAAAAGGTTTGTCAAAGCTTCATAGTATTCAAGAGATTCAATGAGCCACTCAAAGCCACAAGGCTACTTAGTAGTGCAAGCAAAAGGTGAAACCAGATTTCCCCATCAGGCTTTATCATTAAACTGTTTAGGGGAACAAAGTCAACCAAAGGAAGAGGGATCTAGGAGAAGGGAAGGTATTCGGCCTTGGAGGGAATAAACTTAGAGTATGGTATGCACACATATGAAAATGCGACTGTGAAACCCAGTGCCATGGACCTCACAGTTGGAGGCGTGTTAAAAATTAGTCACCAATCAATACAAAATCACAGAACCTGAATCTTGCCTAAGATTCAGTTATCCATCCCATCAGGGTGATAGAAATTATTCCCAATGTAAGGCTACATTAGAGTCATAATGGTATGCTGGGGAAAAGAGGAATGAGAGGCTTACTTCTTAAGCTCTTTGTAGGCTCCAAAAGGCCCAGTGGCTGCACTCTGAAACTCCTCCACGATAGTTTACACACTTACGCTGCTTTCCTTCAGATGGAGATGAAGGAGCCCCAACAACTCTTTATCCTCTTCTGGGGGGGAGAGACAAGAGCTTGTGTCCCCTGAGAGGATACTGAGCCCGCTTATTACACAAGTTAATTACTTTCTTCATGAAGAAGGAGATCCACATGGAATGCAACCAAGTTACTGACTAAGGAGTCTGAAGAGTCTTTGTCAAACAGAATTAAGCCAACATATAATTGTCATTTCCTTTATTCTTATGGAAATTGGACATTACCATGTGTATAATTGATCTGCAGGCCAGACACATCAAAGACAGGAATCTATGCATCTATGGACTCTTGATCTAATTACAAGGGGCTCCATATGTTATTACTCAAAACTTGTTTTTACTTAATTTTTTTTTGTTAAATTAGAAGAAATGCTTTTTGTTCCATGCCCTGCCCCGGCTTCTAATAATCTCCTTCCTTTTTCCCCCCTCAAATGACCAGAGCTACAGTCATCAGCCTCTCTGGGGCCCTTGAACTGAACACTTATTCTTTTAAAAATCATCAACACAGGATCTGTTGCCAAGTGGAGAAGCCAATTCTCGTCTCTATGCTGTAGGAAATGTTTTCTTTGCAGCTCTGTTGGCATGGAGGTGAAGGGCTTGGAACTCAATATTGAAATCTCAGTAAGACAGCTGCTGCTGGACACTTGCATATCAGGATCCAGCAATCAAATTCACAATATCCAGACATCTACTCGTGACATATTCTAGATGCCACCACAGGCATATCTTGGAAATGTTCAGTAGAAAACTTTGGTCATCACAAACACATTAATTTCCTTTTGTATCAATACAAGTGTGACAAAGCAAGATAGCAAATCCAGAAGTTCCAATGAGACCTAATTGACCTGAAAACATTTCAGCTCTATAAGGTTGTGCTTGCTGGTAGCATCATGGGGGTGTTCTATTTCTCCTGATAATTATGTATTCTCCAAGTCCTCCAAAACGAACTAGTCACAAAGCACAATGCAAAAAAAAAAAAAAAAAAAAAAAAAAAGTCTAGGGAGTTTGCATCCAACCTGAAAAATTTGAATTTCTGTAACTTTGGAAACCTGTGTGTAGCTCTGTATTTTATGCATCATAAAGAAAAAAAAACATGGTCCTAATGTTGCATGTCAGTGTTCAGAAAAAAACATGCTATCAAAAGTGACAGAATGTTCTGGTACATATGTGAACCAGTGAAAGTGAGAAGACACTTATTCTTATAGCTTTCCTTGTATTTTGCTCTTTCTGGTTGGAATAATTTAACTTCTTGTTAGTTGATACTAAGGTTGAGTTAAGTAATGTAGTGTTTTACCTTTCTAACCTGATGCTTTAAGGCATTTTCATTTGTAGAAAGAAAATTCACAAAGCTGAGACATGCTACTGGAATTGCAGCTGAATCATGTAGCTATGTTTGTCCTTGTGGATATGTCTGCAAGCATGTCCACACTTCATGTGTGTGTGTGTGTGGTGTGTGTGTGTGTGTGTGTGAGTGTGTGTGTGTGCAAGGTGTTCCTATAAACGTGTTCACCTTATGTTTGCGTGTGCATGTGATGAATTTGTAGGTGAAGAAGAATGTAAGACGCTTCCTTCTGGAACGACATACCAAAACAATTTTAATAATCGCTTTTATATGAAAAATTTGAATTCTTAAAACTAATTTAAAAAATCTGTCCTCGGTCTTCAACTAACTCACACTGTATATAGAGTTTTTCTAAGCAAACTAATTTTAGAATTTTAAGTCAATTGCTGTACCAAGTCTATAAGTTCCACTGTCTCTGAACAGTTCTTACCCCACAGATCCAAAACATCTGAAATTGAACATGTGATCACCTCTGAAGCCCTCCTGTAACCTTTATCTCCCAAAATGAGTACATTAGGTTGCTCGTATCCTTAAAATGTAAGTTTTGTGCATGTGCAAAGGAATGGTGTTTGAACATGGCTTTGGGAAGGTTCTCAGAACTGGCCACAACCTCCACTATAAAGCCTTTTAAAGAATAGGCTTCCTCTGAAGACATAGGTTGGCAAGGAAGTCACCCTTGACCAGTAATGCTGACCTACAAATACTTTTGTGTAATCACAAATAGTTCGTATATCCCCAGCGCCTACTAAGTGCCCAGCACCAAAAGTACAAGGAGTAAATCTGCCCATTGAACTTCAAACTCTCTTGTTCCGAAGAAACCAAACTAAAGGCATAAACCGGGAGGTCTCATTCCAGCCAACTTTTAACACTACAGTTTGCACTGAGGACAGTTAAGAGTATTTTCTTTTCGCTTGGTCAAAATGAAATGAAGTAGGTAGGATTTCCAAGCAGCCTGGAAACAAACAGAAGCTGGCTTGGTTCCATGTTTCAGCAATTTGGAGTATATGGAAACAGTTCGCCAAAGTCAGGGCCACTCTTTAAACACATGCTGAGACGAGACCTACACACTGCACACAATCACTGTCTCCCTACTGGGCACAGTTTTCACATTCATTTTTCTTTCGTGGGAAGGAGACAGGTTCTTACTGTGTAGCTCAGGCTGGCTTCGAGTCTTCTAGGATGGCTCCGCTGACCTCAAACTCACCATTCTACTGTCTTAGTCTTCTGAGTGCTGGGGCTAGAGGTGTACATTGCTACTCCTGGCCTCGTTACGATGCCCCTTGCTGTTACTCTCAGCGTGTGTTTCTTGAGCTTCATTCCTATGGTACATACCGAGCTAATTGTTGGGAAGGTTGGGCTTTTAAATCCCCGAGTTCATGTGATAGATTGAATGTGAAATGTCTTTCATTGACTCATGTGTCTGGACAGTTGGTCCCAAGCTTGTAGCGCTCCTTTGAAAGGCTGATTAGGAAGAAAGGCTTCACTGGAAGAAGTTGGTTACTTGGGGTTGAGATTTGAGGTTCATAGCTTAACCCTGCTCCTCCTCTCTGCTTTTTAAACACCACCCAAATGTAGACAAAACTGTAATTGCAACAAGAAGAACCCTCTGCCACCATGCTTTCCCCTCATCCCATGGCTGACTGTATCCCTTTAAACCATCATTCACAATAAATCTCACTTCCTTGAGGTCGTTTCAGCCAAGTGCTTTATCACAGTGATAAAGAAAGCAAAGGATATGAATCCCAGAGCAGGACAGCTTTCTTGAGTCATGAACTCCTTCTTAGAAGGTTACCTTTCTCATAGCTTATGACTACTTCTTGTGCTTGGACACAATTAGAAGTCTGCCCAGTTATAGGAAGACCATGCTAGGATCCATCTCCCTCTCAAGAGAGACTTTAAAAGACTAGCTACGTCTTTGGCAGGCCTTTCAGCCTTGTCTTGTGTGTTGTCCTCACTGCAGGGTGGGAGGTGTCTTTGGCATCTCGAAGCTGATAGTTTTCCAAGGGGCATCCCCAAGGATGTAGTTCTTATTCTCTGGGTGCCAGTGCCCTCTTCCATACAAGAAAGCATTTACGAAATTTCAGAGGAGCTGGCTTCCTTGCAGCCCCACCATATCAAATCACACCAGAAGGATGATACAGCCTGTGACACTAAGAGGTCTTGCACAGCACCTGATTGGCTGTTTGTTCCCAAGCTCCCTTCTAACTGTGATACCCGTCAGATGCCCATGCTGAGAAGAATGAGTCTACCTTCACTGAATCCGTTCCACACCCTTGAGTCAGGCCAGTAGACTATCCGAGTTCATCCCGGAAGATCAAAGCAAAATGAGAAGTTTTCATCTTGTGTCTTGACAGATGATGCACCTGAGCCTTAAGGGGACCTAGACAACACAACCATTTTTTTTCTATTTTGCTTTGATAAGTGTTTACTAAAGAGGCTAGGAATTTAAAATCATAAAGCTATGGTGGAAATGCTTTCAAAAGTGTCTTGCTTTCTCTTGTTCCTAAGATCTTTAAAAAGTACACTACCTTTTTTTTTTTTTTTTTTTTTTTTTTTTTTGACAAATCATCAGGGAAAGGGGTCTTTTACAATTGCCAACTGCAGTCAGTAGAACCATCTCTGTCAAGGGTGTTGGCTCCAGCCAATACTATATACACCAGCCATTTGAGGATGAAGGGCACAGTGTTAAACCTTTCTGAGGTTAGGAGTCCTTGCTGCGGTGTGGAGCGATAGTCACCATGACCCAACATCAAGTGACATAATGCATATGGGAAACCCTTAGTCAGGCTCTTAACAGGGAAAGGTGTCATGATGATAGCTTTGAATTATGCACTTGCTGCTATTATAGATGGAACGCCATCTGGAAGGTCCCTGCCTTGGGGGGGATCTAGCAGGAATCTAGGATGAGCATAAGGTTTTCTCATAACCTCTGTTCATTCTTCTCTCTTACTACTGCCTTAAGTGCCTTCGGCTTCCACTCTGTCTGCACACCACATCGTATGCTTCTGACGCGGATCTCTGCGTGGCTACAGTACTCCAGTGTTCACTCAAGAGCAACTACCTCAGCAGCACGACTTCTGACTCCCATTCTTCCCCACTCACGCTCTGCTTCCTTCAAAGCCTAACCTGACTCTTAACTACTTACTGTAGCCTTGGAAAGACAAAGTAGGCTGTTGGATCAGAGAGGAGATCCAACCAGCAGGGTGTCTTTTCTTTCTTTTTGTCTCTCTGGGACAGTAGTGAATAAACGTTCCCTGGTGTACCTTCATGTCTGCCTTTGACTGTGCTGGATTTCAGTGACTTCATTAAGTTACTCATGCCCTAATTCCTTCAGTACCTTCCTCCATTCTGAAGAACTCACCTGTTTCTGTACCATGCTCTAATTTGCTTCAAAATTACCCAGAAGGCATTGGTTAAATACATGTACAGAATATTATCCAAGAACCAAAATGGTAGTGACATGAATATATCCCTGACTTTAACATGGTAAGCATAAAAGCAAATGTGAGAAAAGATAATTTTGTGCTTAAAAATAATCTGGGGAAGATGAACCCAGTATTAGAAAGGTCTCCCCTGGGAGTGTGCTATGGCGCTTACACAGAAATAGCTGTCTTATTTCACATTATATACTTTTCAATTGTTTATGACTTTCATACATGTATATATTGTGTTTATATCAAATCCAGCTTCCCCCATTTCTTCCCATTTAATTCCTCTGCATCACCCCATCTGTTCCAGATTTATGTGCCCTACCTTACTATCCACTGCATCCATTTAGTGATGCTAGTGTGTGCGTGAGTATAGGTCCACTACTGGAACACATGTGGCCTCATAGAGATATGTCTGAAGGAAACTGACTCTCCCTCTTCGATTCCAATAGTTTCTTGGCTGAGGATGGGTCTTGATGAGTCAGTCCATCCTGTATCTCTGATGGGGTTTTTGCTGGCTGGTTCTTGCATAGATCTAGTGTATACCATCACAGCTGTTGAGAGTTCACAATGCAACTGCGAGATCATGTTCAACAAACTTTTTCTGCTGTAGATGTCTACTTATTGTTTCTTCTGACAAATCTTTTTTGGAAAACACGGGTGTTTGTTCACTCTCACCTGCATAATTCACAATTTATCATCAGTAAAAAAGTATGCTTATTGCGTTAAAGAGATTATATTCTTACATGGGCCAGTCTTGGTGTCATGGATTATAAAAAAGATGTGAAACATAACTTTTACCACATGTTGGTACTTGTTCAAATCTCCTACTCCCCAAGGCTAGTTATCGGGGTATGATGTACTTTTCATGAGAACATTTATTAAAAGTATATACTATTAAATGTTAAATATTAAAATTATAAGTCAATATAGCCCGAGGAATTCTCGCACTTGGTTATCACATCTGTCTTGGGAGTGACAGTTCTAAACAAGTCTGGTTTCCTGGGCTCTGACTTCATCACTCACGTTTATCAAACTGAATCATCCTAGGTCACATCGTGGCCACTCAGAAAGGGTAGCAGGTGTTCTTTTTTTTTTTTTTTTCCAAGTAGTCCTAGATGTTTGAGCTAAGCATGAAGCCAATATCATGGAGACAGTTTCCAGGAATGCTATTTCTTGTACCTTGAGAAGCCAAGCAGAAAGCAAACCACATAGGCAAACAGAAAAGTTATTGCTTACGGCAACGCCAAAAGGCCACGGCTCACCCCGCGTTTGTTAATGAGCAAAACTTCTTAACATTTATTCTTAAAATCTGAAGAAGACGCCAACAATGCATAATTAATGTGTTTCATTAGTAAATCATGATGTCTCATTAAAGATCATCATCCCTGGCTAAGATCCTTGAACTGTATTTCAGTCTTGTTCAGGAATTTTGTCATTACGAACCAGTGCCGAGGGTTGTTACATTTAAACCTTGAGAGGCTGGATTCGGACTCCTGAAGATATGAAGCGCATGCGCGTTGACTGAGCAAATGCTTCATGCCATGTACACTTTTATGAAAGCAGTGCTTGGGTTTCACCCTTCGTGTGCAGGCTTTGCATGAGCCCTCAGAGTAGAATATTTGAAAGCATAATGTCTTTAATGCTGCTCCACAGAGTGATAGCTGAAGTAGACTTCTGTATTGAGTGGACTGTCCGGTGAGATTTTGTTCTGTTTTCTCTAGAAAAAAACGACCCATTCATTTATCTCGTCATTGTCGGTGGAGTGTAAATATTCTACGTGCTTCGGTATTTGTTCAAGAACTTTTATTTAATATCTTTGTGCAGCTGTGAAACAAATGTTGAATTTATGTGCAATGTTATCAACATCATTCAGCTTCCAAAAACATCTTGTAGATGAGGAGATATTAAGGAGGTCCTCTTTGCTTCACCTCTGGCCTGTGGTTATCTTTCCACAGTTGTGATAAAACAACATGACCAAGGCATTTTATAGAAGGAAGGGTTTCTTTTCAAATTGCAAATAGGAAGCAGGGAGAGCAAACTCATAGGACAAGGCCTTTAGCTCTCAAAGTCTTCCTCCAAGACCCACTTGCTCAGGCGGGGCCACACATCCGGAGCTGCCCCAAACAGTGCCACCCACCGGGAACCAAGTACAGCCCAAGACTCGAGGACATTTCTCATTCAAACCGGGACACCCACAATGTATTTCCCACAAATTTTCTTAGTGGGCTTTTCAGTTGTAGGTTTTTTACATTGTCTTTCTATTTTTCTTTTTCCTAAAAGTTCAAATTTGAGGGTAATTTTGGTAACTTTTCTACTTTTAGTGAATAATTCAGGGTTTTTTTTGCAGAAAGAAAAATCCTACAATGGTTTATTTTGGTTCTCCAATTCTCTGTTCAGCTTCCTCAAGACACCACTTTTTTTTTCCTTCTGAAAATAAAAGGGAATGTTTTGTGAATGTGTTCCTTCCTTTGAAATGTCTCATAGACACGTACCATGTAGGGGACCAACAGATTAAGCGCTTTATTTGTTTGTACTCCACGCATGTGTGAGGCCTCTCCTTAGACCCGCTGTCATCGGTTTTGATGATACCTCACTTACCTATTCACTTTTCCTCAGAGGCTGAACACTTCATGTCATGTTCCTACAGGAATCTACTCACCTTTTGTTCTTAGGACCTTTAAAAAAATGTTTTTATTTTATCATGTGTTTGAGTATTTTGCCTACATGTATATACATGTTTTATGTTCCTATGTAGAGTCCCAAGGAGCCAGATCCCTTGGAACTGGTGTTATGGACATTTGTTACCACAGATGTACTGAGAACTAAGTCTTAGTCCTCTGCAAGAAAAGAAGATGCTCTTAATCTCCCAGCCCGGTCTCCAGCTCCATATGGTATCATTGTTAATTACAGAATTACTGCTATGAAGATTAATCCTGTGGTATGCTTTAGTACATTTAAAAGTTAGGCACAAATCTCAAAAATATAAGCTGTCATTTACAGAAGACATGAGACTTTTAAATAATAAGATGTGGTAGAGAACCGGAATGCCATCTCTAACCCAGCCCAACCCAACCAAAACCAAGATGCAGTGTTAGTTAAGATAATCTACAGACACTTGTATCAACTCATATATGTAACTTTTAAAAACACATTGTCTCTGAATAACTTCAGAGGGTTTTTCTGAAAACAGAGACTCATTGTAACACCGAGGTCTGATAGGTACATGTTTAGAAATCTGGCTTTTCTTTTACAATAGCCCCAGAGTCTGCAACCTTTTTATAGATTGAGGTGTCTGTGGTCACCACACTCCAAGGGTTTGCAAGTACACTGCTTTCCATCTAGTCTCAGCTTGTCATCTTCAGGCATTCGCTGTCCCTGATTCTGATATCCCATAGTCACTTGGTCAAGAACGCAGGATAAAGTTAGACACCTCCATTCATAAACCTGTTGTAAATGATTAAGAGTACAGGTTAGACTAACAGGCATAGTTTTTCACCACCAACACACTCACTGCTTTGCACTTTGTGTCTGCCCTCTTTCATGATGACAGAGCCTCTGTGTCTTAATGCTCACTGTCTGCCTCAATCCCAGCTGCCTCTCTTTCCCTGCAAGCTTGGTGCTCAGGAATCTGAGTGCTGCACTGTACTTGTGAGCATGATGCCTGACCAATAATCTGACTGAACACCCCGTATATTCCAGCAGTTGCTTATTGAGTAAGGATTTGACCCCTTAACTTTTAGAATAAAGCTGTGAAGCAGGTGCTGTCACTTCTACCATTTTTCCAGCAGGAATACAGTAACTATGTTACCAACGTTCTGTTGACAGCAGGTTAAGAAGCAAGGATTTGAATGCTGCTGCTTGATCTCCGAGTACCTCTTTTGTAACCATCATTTCACATTGTATTCATAGGGTATCTAGGGTATCTAGGACAGGTACAGCAGCCAGCGAAAATCAGGAGCAATCTTAGTGCCACCAAGTAAACAAAATGCATTAAGGTATATCTATGAATTGTAGAAAGATTTGCACAGCCACAAAGGATTTCTGAGTTGGAGGTAGACACTCCGGGTGGAAGCATTAGGGGAGCCCTTAGTAGAGGGCATATTATTTCAGTAAGTAATGAAGGGTGCATTGAATAGTCACAGGAATGCATGGATAGAGAGCCAGTGTTGGTAACAATGGCCTATGGGCAAAGAAATTTGCATGGACAAAGCCACAGATTTTGAAGTGATAAGCAGAGACTATAGAGGGACAGGGAATGCTTGATTCACATTGGCAGCCAAGACTGAAAATGAGCTCATCTTGAGTAGTGGCTGAGATTCTAGACTAAACACTTAGGACTAAAACTGTAAACACATTTAATCACACTTTCCTATCCCTGGTTAGTACAATCTTCTGATGGAGGAAATAAGTGCCCTCTAGGTTCCCAAAAGGAAGGGGATTCACATGGCCAGAAGAGTATATATAGTGCCTGGGCAAGCAGCATAGGTGGGGGTGGGTTGGGAGGGGTAATGGTATACAGAACTATTGCAAGGGAAAAGAGGCCTGCCTAGAAGGGGAACTTGTCTGCTGGGGAATTTTCAAAGGAAGACCATCTCTGTAGAAAACAAAATCTCACAATGATCCC
Organism: Rattus rattus; assembly: GCF_011064425.1. Taxonomy (NCBI): domain Eukaryota; kingdom Metazoa; phylum Chordata; class Mammalia; order Rodentia; family Muridae; genus Rattus; species Rattus rattus. Next base: position 75,424,683 of record NC_046166.1, read on the forward strand.
TGTGGTCTCAGGTCAGATAGATGGAATGGTGGGGTTTCTGGGATCATAGCAGGGTGTGGTTTATTCATGATGGTCTGCAGTGGCCATGTCCGCCATATGGAATTGATTGTCTATGCAGGTGCTAATGAGACTAAGGCATATAGCCAGTCATATGCTGCACAGCGTCTCTGCTCTCTTTTAACTCACTAATATTAACCTACTTAGAGCCGATCAGCTAACATACCGAGGAATAGAGGGGAGCCCTTGTCCTCAGTGACACAGAGTCCTGCTGCTGTCTCTTCACCCGGATATACCTCAAAGTAGTGGCATACGAAATGTCATAGCAAATGGCTTTTATCAAAATAATTGTTTTAATTTTTTCATTTTTACTTGGTTATTTTATTTATATTTCAAATGTTATCCCCTTCCCAGTTTTCCCTCCACAACCCCCTATCCCTTACTCCTTCCACCCTGCATCTCTCAGAGTGATTCCCTTCCCGCCCAGCCCACCCACTCCTGCCTCAGCACCCTAACATTCCCCTATCCTGGGTCATCAAGCCTCCAAAGGACCAAAGGGCTTCCCTCCCAGTCATGCCAGATAAAGCAATCCTCTGCTACATATGAATCTGGAGCCAAGGGACACCCCTGTGTACTCTTTGGTTGGTGGTTTAGTCCCTGGGAGCTGTGGGGGGGGGTCTGGTTGGTTGATATTGTTGTGCTTCCTATGAGGTTGCAAACTCCTTCATTTCCTATAGCCCGATGGATGTTTGGTTGTGTAAATCGGCATCTGTATTGGTTAGGCTCTGGCAGAGCCTCTCAGGGGACAGCTATACTGGGCTCCTGTCAGTAAGCACTTCTTGGCTTCAGCAATAGTGTCTGGGTTTGGTGTCTGCAGATGGGATGGATCCTTAGGTGGGGCAGCCTCTGGATGGCCTTTCCTTCAGTTTCTGCTCCACTCTGTCCCTGCATTTCCTTTTGACAGGAGGAATACTGGATTAATATTTTTGAGTTGGATGGGTGGCCCCATCCTTCAAATAGGGGGCTGTGCTTATCGACTGGATATGGTCTCTACAGTTTCTGTCTCCCCTTTGTCGGGCTAATGTCCTCCCTGTTGGGTCCTGGGAACCTCTTGGGTCCCTGGCATCTGGGACTTCCTAGTGACTATCCCCAGTTCCTCCTCCCCCACTGCTACACAGCTACTCAAATTCCTGACCCTCTGTACTTCTCCCCCATCTCCTCCCATATCTGAACTGGCCCACTTTTCCCCTTTTCCCCTTTTCACCTCTCTTCCTCCCAGATTCCTCTACTTCCTGGAGATTGTTTTCTTTCCCCTTCTATGTAGGACTGTAGCATCCACACTTTGGTGTGGTCTTCTTTCTTTTTTTGGGTTTCATATGCTCTGTGAGTTGTATCGTGGGTATTCTAAGCTTTGGCTAACATCCACTTATCAGTGAGTACATACCATGTATGTTCTTCAGTGGTTAGATTACCTCACTCAGGATGATATTATCAAGTTCCATCCATTTGCCTGTGAATTTCATGAAGTCATTGTTTTTAATAGCTGAGTAGTACTCCATAGTGCAAATGTACTACATTTTTGGTATCCATTTCTCTGTTGAGTGACATCTGGGTTATTTCCAGCTTCTGGCTATTATAAATAATGCTGCCATGAACATAGTGGAGCATGTGTCCTTCTTATATGTTGGAGCACCTTTTGGGTATATGCCCAGGAGTGGTATAACTGGGTCCTCAAGTAGAACTATGTCCAATTTTCTGAGGAACTGCCAGACTGATTTCCAGAGTAGTTGTACCAGCTTACAATCGCACCAACAGTGGAGGAGTGTTCCTCCTTCTCGACATCCACACCAGCATCTGCTGTCACCTGAGTTTTTTATCTTAGCCATTCTCACTGGTGTGAGATGAAATCTCAGGGTTGTTTTGGTTTGCATTTCCCTGATGACTAAAGATGTTGAACATTTGCTTAGGTGCTTCTCAGCCATTTGAGATTCCTCAGCTGAGAATTCGCTGTTTAACTCGGCACCCCATTTTTAAATTGGATTATTTGGTTCTCTGGAGTCTAACTTCTTGAGTTCTTTGTATATTTTGGATGTTAGTTCTCTATCAGATGGAGGGTTGTTAAAGATCTTTTCCCAATCTGTGGATTGCCAAAATAGCCTCATAATCATGAAAGCTCTCATTTTTTTAAAATGAAGACTTCTGAATTATGAAATTGACAAAATTTCTACATGGGCTAGAATATTCCCTAGGAATATATGTTTATGTTGGATATGGGCATGTATTCATTGAAGATGTTTGTAAAAAAAAAATGCCAGAAAAAAAAAAACCCAACCAGTTCAACTTACTACATAAAATCTCTTTGACTAAATGTAATATAATCCCCTAAGTAAAAATCCCCAGGTGTGTGTGTGGGGGGAGCGTGCATGTAATCCCAGAACCAAGACGCTGAGACAGAATGATCATGAATTTTAAGCCAGCAAAGGTTACAGAGTAAAGTTCCTGCCTGAAGAACAGACAAACGAACTAACGAATGAACAACAACAACAACAACAACAACAACAAAAGATAACAAAACAAGACAATGAAAAAAATCTCAAACAAGCATCTTTATTTGTTTTGATCAATATTTTTCTCTCATGGGGGTCAGATCCAGCGATGAGTATGACACTGGTCAAAATGACTCTGATGGATGGTCATGAGAAGTACGTCAGACACGTCAGCGGATGCTTGAGCCCAAGCCAAAAACTCAGAAAAGTTGAGATTGGATTACAAAGTTGACGGCCATCTGAATAATTCTTCATTACGTGACCTGGCTAGATAACCCAGGAAGTCTGTGGGTTCCTGCTCACCAGAGATGCTGAGATCAGGTCAAACAGCATTCAGTGTGAAGTAATTTGCTTTGGGGCAGCTTCTCTTCATAATAATTTATAATTCAGAGATTCCTTCATGCCCTATTAATGACCTTAGTGCACATGAAACAAATTGTTAAGTGTTAAACAACACTCAGAGTGTCTAGTATTTACAGTGTCTCTTAAGGCTGTATTTGATACAGTGAGTGGCAGGTGATCAAAAACACACTCATCCCACACTAAAGAACACACTGACAGAAGACTCAATAGTATAACTGGGGCTTGGACTCTCAGGCTGACTCTACCATTAAAGTATAAACTTCTGAGCTTGTTTACATGGTGCTTGTCATTGGCAATATTTATATACGTGGGGAAAGCTCAGAGAGGCCGAGTTATTCATACACAGAGGCAGTAGATAAAGTGAAAGAGTCTTTTGTACAAGAGCCCACGCAAAGGCACTAGCAACTCACTATAAAACATCTTTTATTGGCATGCCACATCATCTGCAAATACAAACAGAGTATCTGTAGAGCGTTTGTATTCCTTATTTGGTGTCAGAAAACAACTTAAGGGATTTATTTTGGTTCATGATCCTTGGGACTATCATCTATGATGGCATGGCTGCAGACAGCTCCATAATGGTGAACAGGAGGTATCTATGGTAGTGAGAGGCCGAAGGTCTACAGGAAGTTCACAGACCTACTTCCTCCCGGTAGGTTCCTCCTCCCAGAGGTTTTATGACCTTTCAGGACAGTAATATCAATTGGAGGCCTACTTTTCAAATACACAAACCCGTAAGACTTATTTTATAACATATATATTTATAGTTAGTGGGGGAAAAAAAGGATAGATTATTTGTGTAAGAGCACTGGATCTGGCTCAGAATTGGAGTGAGAGCTTCCTGTGCTGAGAAGAAAATCAGGTATGACTGGAAGTCAGTGAAGAAGCAGGGGTACAGGCTGGGCTGTGACTTAGTGTAGTCTAACCCATCTCCCATCTACACACTGTTCCTCTGCCATCTGCTCCCAGAAGAAGCATCAGTCACTGCCTTCACTTTGCAAAGTGCCAGGCATAGCAGAGGCCTGGGAGCTCCTGAAACCAAGTGCCTTGGCCTCTGTTCTCAGATCCTGGTTCTGACTACAATTTGGTGTGTGATCAAGGATGTGTGATTTTCCTTTTTGGTTCTTTGCTACCTTATTAGTCACAGTTAGAAATTTATGTTGGGAGTCAAATCAGAAGTATGGCTCATGAAGTTGGAAATCTATACTTTTCTTCTGGTAGGGATGAGGGTCTAAGCTTTGTCCAAAGGTGGATCAAGGCCTGGATATGGAGGTTGATTGACTTACACTGAGGGCAGAGTGCAATAGAAGTTTATCAAGGGCCCCAGACAATGAAGCCTAACTTCTAAGATTGGGAAGAGTAGAGCTGGAGGAGGCAGAGTCAGATACACTCCTCCCATCTATCTACACCCCGATGGCTTGCTTGGGTTTCTGCATTTGCATGCAGCAAAGCCTTCTGATGAAAGAAGGGCTTGGGGGAGAGCCACACATCATTCCTGTAGATCCTACCAAGTCTTGGAGGATTCTAGTCAGACAGTATCAAGATACGAACAAAGCCAGAGATTTGATTGAAACAGGAAGGAGACATTCTGATGTGTCCCGAGGTCCTGGAAAATTGCAAGATTTCTGCTCCCACTGAGAGGGTGCAGAGACCTTGAGAAGGGGTCGGCTACACACCTGAGGACCCAACCTTGAATTCACTGCCAGGCCATCTAAGCCACCCTCTATTACCTTCAATTTTCTCATCTGGAGTGGGAGGAGCCCCCATTCCGTCTCACTCCTTGAACATGTTGTGTAGATTAACATGATGGAATTTGAAAGGTGCTATTTAAATATAATATGTAATTAAAGTATTATCATTCTAGTTGGGGGTGATTACACAGAAAGCTTCAAACCACCTGCTTATTTCCGGGATTCAGCTTTCATTGTTGGGTCTGCTCTCTTTTCAAAGACAGAGCATTCCTTTGCCACACAGCAAATGTAGTCTTTTTACACCTAAGTTTTGATTTGTGATCACACAGCTAAGTTTCATGGGAACGTGTCTGGAGTCATAGCAGTGGGGTTTGTACACATTAGTTGCTGAAATAACTTTAAAGGGGGCATGGCGTTTAGCAACGGCTTCTTGTCTGTAAACTTCATGTTATAAGGGACAAAGTTACAGATTCACATCACTGTTCACCTACACAAGTATGAAGATGCTGGAGTTTCTGAGGTCACAAACCTGCTCGCCTGATAAATATCTGTGTACGTTTGTCTTCCCCCTGCTTGTTCCACGAGCTCTTAAATTCTATACCACTCTGGAAGGTTATATTTTCCTCAGAAACATTTCTCATTAACAACTCTGAACTGAATCCCTTTTCAACTCCAATTTAAATATGCAGGGACAGTAGCAGAGAACCATAGACACACTGCCCCACAGTGAGTCCACACACTCCTGTGTCCAATTCCTAGTAGTCCAAGTGGAGTTCACACTGTTTTGTTTTTTTTTTCCCTCAACTGACTCTTGCCTTTTGACCTCATATAATCAATGCTGACTTGTTTTTTCTTTAACTTCTTGGCCATTGAAAGCAACATGATTGAATGTCTGTTTACTTCCAGGGCCAAAAGACTCTGGCATGTTGGACAAGTGGGTGGTTAATGGAACTGAGGTAAACTATGGCAGCTGAGGGTGGAGAGAGAGCATGACCTTAGCCAGAACTTCAGACAGGATTTTCAGTCCTAGGTTTTAGAAAAGCCTGAATATTTTGGTCCTTAATTTCACTACATTTACAAATTTGACAAGTAATCAGAAGGTTCGTTCACACTCCTTCGAATTTTATTTGTCCTCAATATCGATAACTACTTTTCCTAGTGATATCTTGCACTGATAGTTGCTTTGCCCTCCTGGAAACCTTAACAGACTTGAAAACTCTCGCCACTGTCCTGTCCACTAGGGGCTGCTTGGGACAGGCTTCTCAGATGTTCGGGGATGTCCTATTTACTAGGTGGCCATCTTGAGAGGGAGTTGAGAAGAATCACTTTGGAATTCTGCTGCAGAATTTTTACACTCAGTGACAATTTATGACTAATAGATTTACTTAAAAAGTGGCAAACCGAGCCAGGTGTAGTAGGACATGCCTTTAACCCCAGAACTCTGGAGGCGGAAACAGGTAGATCTTTATGAGTTTGAGGTTGATGCGGTCTATATGGTGAGTTCCAGGACAGCCAGGGTTGTGTAGACAAACAAGCAAGGAACCAAAGTGATAAACTGGAGGCTCTGAAATAGCTTAGCAGGGAAAGATGCTTACCACAACGACCCACTGACCTGAATTCAGGCCCTAGAACTCCCTAGAACTTTGCCCTCCACAAACAAGCCATGACAGGCCTACCTACACACACACACACACACACACACACACACACACACACACACACACAGATGCACATAGACACACATTCATGCACATAGTCACACATAAAATACACACTCACACACACACACACACCACAAACACACACTATTACATTCACACATGCACCTCCACAAACATACACTCAGCACACCTCTCTCTCACACACACACACACACAGATGCATAGATATACACACAAACACACACCGATGCATAGATGTACACACATTCACACACAGATGCAAAGACATATACACACACATACACACACAGATGCACAGACATAAACACAGATACACACACACGATGCACACACACTCACACACATACACTCACACACACACACACACACACACACATACACACACTCAAAAATACTCATACATACATTCATACACGTTCATACATACATTCACACACACACGCACACTGCACAGATGCATATGCAAGCACACACACTCATGCACACATAGTCACACATACACTCACACACACTCACATACACACTCACACACATACACACACTCACAAACACACTCATACATACATTCACACATGCACACGTTCATACACATACACATACACTCATACACACACACACATACACACACACTCTCTCTCACACACACATACACACACATATACTCACATGCATATGTACACTCACAATATAATTTAAAAAAATATTAAAGGCCACTAATCTTCAGTCTCAGCTACTTTCCTTCTTGGAGCTTTTTGCTTTTTCTTTCTCTGATTGTGTGTGGAACCCATTATTCATAACTTCACTCATAAATCACTCTGGGAAAATTTTGCATGGTGAGTTTTCCATGAAAACTTACTCTAGGCTTCTGGGCTAATTAAAGCAAAAGACAAAGAAGGTTATTTTTCAGTAGCTATTGATACTACTGTTATTTATTCAATCCCAGGGACACAATGGCCCCCACACACAAAGCTCTTGGTGACAGACATGGCTGGATGCTGGTTTCCTTAGCCGTATCTTTTCTTATCTTTTGTGTAGGGCCTTCCTACCCTGAGTGGCCTGGACCTTAGGTAGAGTGTTATCCGTCTCTGATTCTCACAAGGACAATGGTGTTCATGCTTTCTCCCTCTGCAGGGTGGCTTTTTGTTGTCTGTAGGGATGTTGAAGTTCTTAATCATGCCAGTGTCTTCCGTTCCTAGTGGGAGCAGAAGAAAGCCAACTATCACTGCTATTGTGGGAAGGTTGAAGCCACCTCACAGAGATTAATGTGAAGTGACACCGCAGAGTGTGGCAGTGCACAGTGGCTATTTTCATCCATCTGACAGGTTTGCATGCTTCGTGCATGAAAAAGCTTCCTTGGAAAATGACCCTGCTCTTATTGATTGTTATTTAAAATAAATACGTGTCAAAGCCAATGAGGACCAAGCCCTGACTAGAGAACAAAGAATAAAGGGTTGTGCAAGGAAATTGTGTCCAATAATCAAGATACATAGACTAGGAGAGGGCGCAACGTTCAATTAGTAAGCGGATCCTTCCTCATTTTCTCTTTGCAAGCTATTTTCCTTTCCACGTGTGGATGCTTTGTCAATGGATTAACATATCTGGCCTAGTTTTTCACTCATTCACCAACTGTCGCTCATGAGCTAGACTCATGGGTTTCTGAAAAGTCTCCATATTGAAACCTCCATGCTCACAAGGCAGAACCTATATCTTAGCTTATCCTGTGAGCCTGGGTGCAGAGAGGCCACTGCTCTGCCATCCAGATGCTGTGGGCTGGACTGCTATTTATTAGAAAATTGTTAAGATATGTGTGTGTCTAGAACTGTCTTATCTCTTCTGAAAATAGGCTGCTGTTTAAAGGAGATGTAGTGTATACCCTCAGAGTGAACACTATGTCATCCTAATCGGCGACAGCCTATAAAATGACTAAGCCTCTGCTGTTTCCCACTGTGCCCTTGAGGGGCACAAAGCTTCTTTCTTGTCCACAGGCTAAGTTTCAAAATGTGGCCTTCAAAACAGAGAGTTGCCCAAAGTAACATTATCTTAGCTTGGTTTACTCCAGTTAGCTACACTTCATGTTTATCTGAAGCCGAAATGCATTAATAAAATATTTTCTTTTAACACCTACTGCCTTTTTTAAAAGCTTAGAGTCCATTCGATCCAGGCTAACCTTGAACGTTCAGCAGTTCCCCTGCCTCAGCCTCCCAAGCAGGGGCATTACGGATGTCCACCATCAGCAACCATCACTGGCCTGTTTTCTTCCTCTTGATGTCTAATATTAGGCATGCAATTTAAATGAACGAACCAGTTTTTGATGTTTGCAGCTTGGATAGGCAACCTGATTGGTGGGGAAGGAGGGAGAGGGGAGGGAAGGAGAAAGGGAAAGAGAGAGAGAGAGAGAGAGAGAGAGAGAGAGAGAGAGAGAGAGAGAACCCTCATCCTGTTCAATTCAGCTCACTCACCCTTTCCTGAATTTATGTCAGTTCTTTCCCACCTCTTTGATGTTTTATTATTTTCCCTGGTATCACTGAACAATCATGCAATTAACAGATTCCAAATGCTAATTAAACTCCCGTAGAATGCACAGTGCTGCAGAAATCTGAAAAAAAACAAGGGAATCCTGACCTGGCGGAGTTTATATTTTTAGGGTATGATTACTGAAACAGCAAATGACTCAACAGCATGAGGACATTGCATATTTATGAATGTAAATGAGTGTGATTTAAGCTGAATGTGTAAACATGGATGAAAAAGAAGTTAGGCCTGAGAACTTCTTTTCAAATGGCAAATTGTGGTAACCTGGTAAAAGGTAGTCGAACTGCTAAGGAAGAAGTTGAGTTTTCAATCCTTGGACGTAGAGAGGAATTGTTATTCAAAGAGGAGAAAGGAGAGGGGGTACTGTGGCTTCAGTTCCTCTCTGGGTGAGGAAGTGCAGACATTCTGTGAGGTTGCTTCATGACCTACTTGTCAGATCTCTCCCAGGGCTGCAGCCCTGCAGTCTTGGAACCCCTTGGTGTCATCTGCACTTCTCTGGCTATTGTGAGAAGCCCTGAAAGGCTGATTTTGGTGCTGTTGCTGACAGTCTGATCTTGGAGTCTTACCACAGAGGAGTGGTATGAAATATATAGGGTGCGAGAGGCATGTCTTGGGGTGTGGGGTTCCTGGGATTTATTTATAATACAATATTCTATGACTCCTCCTCTCTTCCTCTTTCCTCTTCTCTCTCTTCTTTTCTGTTTAGTCTGACTTTATTCCCTTCCTCCCTCCCTCCCTCCTTCCCTCCCTCCCTCCTTCCCTCCCTCCCTCCTTCCCTCCCTCCCTCCTTCCCTCCCTCCTTCTCTTCTTCCCTTCTTCCCTTCCTTCCTCCTCCTCCTTTTTCTATTCCCTCTCTTCTTCTTCTGCCTCTCCTCCCCTATGTCTTCCTTCCTCTCCTCTGTCAGATGGCTTGAGATAATTCCTTACAGGCTCACCGCCCCTATACACCTCTGTCCCCTCCCTCTGCACCCATCTGCATAATTTCACTGCCAATTTCAGGGGGGATAAAAACATTGAAAACTCACCAGTTTGGTCTTTAAAGGAGAGAAATCATATGAACATTTTGTTTTATCAATTAAATAGTCTTTATCTCACTTTGCCTGGTGTGTGTAGTGTCTCACGTCTTTGGTATTTGTCTGAGACTGTTGTCTTGAAATTTGTCTACTTCTTCAAAGTAGACAACACTTTAGCTGTCAGTAGCAGTCTGTGTTCGGATACTTTTAGCTATAGGAATAGCAACACTTTTGTGGCCTCTTTTAGTGTCCCAAGTTGAGCCAGTTGACTGTGTTTCTATGCAAAGGGGTAGATCCTCCTTGCTTGATCAACAGAACAGAAGCAGGAAATGTTCTGGGTGATACTTACAGAGACCCTCCTTGATAATTCCTGCATTAATCAGACCAGGACAACTAACAGAAGTTTGGACATGGGTCTACTTATTAAAGAGAGATCTAATCAGAATTCAAGATCTGTATGTTGCCTCTAGGATGAGCCATTCAGAGATTTGTTCTAATAGGATGGGGAGGCAGAATTGTCTTCTCTCTTCTCAGGTGTCTTGTTAGGTACAGCCCTGTGGACTGTGTATCTTTAATGAGATACTGCAAGTATCTTCTAGAAAATTTTAATTCTTGGCAGAAAGAAGTCCGTTCAGAAGGACTCATCCTAAAGACCCCCAGAGACACCTGTAAGTCATTTTCCTTTCTCACAGTTGCTTGTCCAAGAGGTGAGTTGACCTCTTGGAGGAGCTATGGGAGCTGTTTGTTTGTTTGTTTTTCTTCATTTACTTATTTATTTATTCACTTTACGTTCAAATCACAGTTACCTCTTTCCTCTCAGTCCCCCCCTTATGCTGCTCTTTCCCTGATCCACTTCTCCTCTGAGAAGCTTTCCCCCTACCCCCCACAGGTACCAACCCACTCTGCAACATCAAGTCACTGCAGGACTAGACATCTCCTCTCCACTGAGGCAAGACAAGGCACCCAGTTAAGGAACAGAATCCATATGCAGGCAACAGGGTCAGGGGAAGCCCCTGCTCCAGTTGTTGGGGGACCCACATAAAGACCAAAGTGCTCATGTGCTACATAAGTATGGGGGGTCTAGGTTCAGCGCATGCTTACTCTTTAGTTGATCGTTCAGTCTCTGGGAGGCCCCAAATGTCCAGGTTAGTTGACTGTGTTGGTCTTCTTGTGGGGTCTCTATTATCTATAGGTCCCTCAATCCTCCCCTGCAACTCATCCACAGGACTCCCTGAGTACCAGTCTAATGTTTGGCTGTGTGTCTCCACATCTGTTTCGATAAGCTGCTGGGTAGAGCCTCTATGAGAGCTGATTTTAGCCCCTACCAAAAGCTCAAGAGAGAAATAGAATGCTTTGTTTGAAAGGGGTGAATCTATCTAATTGTCCTTCCTTTGCCAGATGAAGAGGGAAAATCTGGAGCAAAGATGAAAAACAAGTTTTCCTTTCTCCCCAAAATGAAATGTGTAAGTTTCTTCCTCTGACATGAGTGTGGTACTTTCTCCAATTGGAGATACTGTACTTCTGATGCTGTGAAATGTGACATCCACTTATTTAGCTGGGGAAAATGATATGTTAAGACAATAGTCTTGAGGGTGTAGGTGTCATCCATGAAGCTTCGGGAAAGGTCTGGGTTTGCCCCATTCTCTTGACATTTGTCATTTAAAACAATAGACAGTCATAGTACTGGCAAAAGTACACAAGAAGTTATGAGGAGGGGTTGGGGATTTAGCTCAGTGGTAGAGCGTTTGTCTAGCAAGCGAAGGCCCTGGGTTTGGTCCCCAACTCCCCCCCCCCAAAAAAAAAGAAAAGAGAGAGAGAAAAAAAGAAGAAGTTATGAGGAAAAACACTGTGAGAGCTATGGGCTAAAGTGTAATGGCAGCAGGGTCCCAACAGATCCCTTTGTATGCGCATGCGCGCGCGCGTGCGTGCGTGTACTGGAAATACCTTCTAGAAAACTCTAATTCTTGGCAGAATGAAGTTCATATATATGTATAATTTATTTATTTTTATTTTATGTGCCTTGCCATTTTGCCTGCATATATGTCTCTGTGAGGATGTCAGATCCTGGAATTACAGACAGTTGTGAGCTGCCATGTTGGTGCTGAGAATTAAACCTGAGTCCTCTGAAAGAGCAGTCAGTTCTCTTAACAAGCAGAGAGATGTCTCCTGCCCCACTCCCTACCCCTTCATCTGGGTAACACTATGAAAGAAGAATGAAGTGTCATTGATGGGCAAAAAATGAGAAGCCTCATGAAACAAATGTATTTGAAGGGGGATTTGAAAGAGCTTCTCACCAGCAAGCGCCGGCTGGCCTATCGGAACATTTCCAATTTCCACAGGGTTACCGACTCTAGAGAAACGAACTCTATGTTCTAAATTGGGATTTCATTTTTTTTTCTGAAGGAAAATAAGGAATGAGCTCATTTATAACCCACTTCTTACATGCTCTAGCAGAGTAAATTCATGTATAGCTTAGAAAACATTATCTTGCCCTATTCAGAGGGGTCAGTTTACTATGTCTTGTAGTCTGAACGAGGTGAAAATGAGAAATTTCCACCTTTATTCTCTTTATTTGGAGAATGTTATCGTTTCTCATCCAGAGGGGGTAAGTTTATAATACCTTGAAGTCTGAATTAGGTGAAAGTCTGTCTTATCCTAAAGTGCAAGTCAACTTGAGAGGAAAGTTATCTGTAAAGAACACTGCAAATAATCCTTGAGGGCGGCATCTTCCATGTTTGATGCCAGCCAGCTGCACATAAAGTCAGTTGGTTTGTGCTGGTTTACAGAGGAAAGAATTGGCCTTAGGGTCTATAAGTGCTCTCGTATTTTGTCTTCGATTACTCAGCTTCATTTTGCTTAACTTTTGTTGGAAATGTTTCTTTATGTCCCTCTATCTTAGTGCAAAAATACATACACACAAATACTCTAGGAATTAATTTTTTGACCTTTGGCCATTACTACTTTTCTTGAGCGTTCACAGAGCCAGATAACACAGCTGACTGGGATTTATCTCCCTTCTGTGCTGTAGGATTTCAGGCAACTCTCAGATTCCCCTTCTAATGCTTACTGTTAATGAACGCTCCTGTGCACCTGGTTTTATGGCTGGTAAGAAATCATTTCTCTCAAGGGTCCAATTTCTGTAAACCTCCTTTGCACTAGTCAGAAGATGGCATATAGACAAAACTCAAGTTACTCCAAATATTTGGTCTAGAATTTGCTTTTGAAATCCAGTAGATATTAGAAGTAAGAATGCAAATTCCCCGGGGTGCAATATGGTGCTATGAAACCTGCAAGTGTTTTAAAATGATTTAATTCAGTTAAAAAAAATTCTCAAAATTTAAATTTTGTATCAGAGAATTAGCTCTGAAAGGCTAAATAAGTGGCCAAACAATTTCTTGATTGTCTGAAAAAAATATACTTATAAAAACGTGGCTATAAAGTCGTTGGTGAATATTAATTGTACAAAGTGAGGGGTTCCATTGTGTCATTTTCTTACTTGTATATGTAAGACTTTGATCGTGAATTCTTTCCCTCCCTTCCCTGTCTGTTCTATTCTTTTTCACATTCTATTACTCCCTTTAAAGGGATGTCCTTTTTCTTTTTCTTTTTCTTTTCTTCTTCAGACAGGGTCTCACTATGCAGCTTGAACTTGCCTCAAATCCACAGTCTTTCTGGTTTCCCAGATTAGTTTCTAGTCATGTGACACTGCCTGGCTCAGTGTCCTCCAACTCTGCCCCAAATGGTGGTTAAATTCTCCTGATTATTGTGTGCCTGGGACATTCTGTTGAAGTCAGAATATTTACCTACATAAAAAAATGGGTCACACAGACACATGTGCTGGTGAGTAAGACACACTGAGTGCCCAGCAGACATGCACGGGCTCAGTGCCACTGTGCACTGTACACGCCAACTTTCCCTTTCCTGTTAGCAGGTACTGACTGTTCAAAACAGTGAGTCTCTCTTTCTCCTCCTTACGTCCCCTGCCTTTCTTCCTGCTTCTTCCTTTGCTCTCCTGGGGACTGAACCTAAGAACCTACGCGTGCTAGGCGCACTCTCCCTGCACCTCCAGGCGTATTTTCACTTTTAAGTTTGAACAGGAGGTCTCCCCAAGTTTCCCATGCAGGCCTTGAACTACCCTATAATCCAGGTAAACCTTGAACTTGTAGTCCTACAGCCTCACTGCCCTAGTAGCTGGGATGACAGGCTGTGCCCAGCGTGCTAGACGCGGAGTTCATTATGACATTCTCAGATGTCTTTCCATGCGTGTTGGTCCTGCTCGGCCTCCAGTCTCCTACTTTCCCTCCCACTCACTCTCCCCCAGAGTCCTCATTCTATTCTTGTGCTTTAAATCTAGATCCTGGATGTGAGAGAGACGATGAACTTGCCAATACGTGCGCTTTTATATAAGGAAAGTTTAAGAGTGTGTCCCTCCTCTATTTGGAGTAGAGGCTGGAGAGAGGGTTCTGGCTCATGAGAGAGCTTCTCTGCTCACGTGCAGCTCAAGCATGAGGGACGAAGTTAGATCCCAGGAACCCATGCATAGAGCCAAGAGAGGTTCTAATCCCAGTTCTGAAGCAGTGGAGGTCAATGTCTGGGGTGTGCTGCCCAGCCAGCCTAGACTGCTTGGCAGACATCCAGGTCATTGACAGACCCTGTCCCAAAAAGCAAGTTGGACAGTACCTGGGGAGTGGCAACCAATATTGAATTGTAACTCCACAACTACACACACACACACACACACACACACACACACACACACACACAAACAACACACACACCCCTTCACAAACACACAGATACCTTCATATACACACACACACACACACAAAACACACACACACCCCCTTCACAAACACACAGATACCTTCATATACACATACAGACACACACACGCACAGAGACACCTTCACAAACACACCACTTTCATACACACACACACACACTCACACAAACACACACACCCCCCTTCACAAACACACAAACAGATACCTTCATATACACATATAGACACACACGCACAGAGACACCTTCACAAACACACCACTTTCATACACACACACACATACACACACACACACACACCCCTTCACAAACACACAGATACCTTCATACACACATACAGACACACACACGCACAGAGACACCTTCACAAACACACCACTTTCATACACACACACACACACACACACACACACACACACACACACACGTCTTTTCCAACAAGCAAAGCTTGACGAGGAGGAAGGGAAAAGTGAGAGCTCCGGAGTCTCCATTTCCCAGAAACCAGGGTTTGCATTTTAAAAGGCAGTTTTGTGGTCTTGGTTCAAATTAATACCCCATAGGTAGGACTTTACATTTAGTTTATTTTTGGTTAAATATTACTTTTGAGTTTCAAATACAGAAAATTTCCTGAGAAAAGCTTGTAAAACCCTTGGGCCATGCTGTTCAGGGGGAATCAGAAACATATGGGTTCAAATTTCTCTATAAACACAAGGGTCTGGGTGTTCCTGAGGACAATTTGGGGTTTTGCTGACCCCCAAACCCAAGCTTTGTGGCTTTTGGAAGGAGTTTCAGGTGTGGCAGAATATTCTCTGCCAAGCTGGGTTCCCCCATCCCTCACAGAGTCCATCATCAGAAAGGTCTGCTTGACATTTCTGTGTTTGGAGAAAAGCATAGTGTGAATATATTTTTCACGCTGCAGGCTGTCTTGTTGACCACCACAAAAATTTGAGTTTAACCCATGTTGAGTCATTTCTTGCCAGTGGTGAACTGTGTGGTACCACACTGAGCCATTGCTGTTCAGAGCCCTTCTGTTGACAGAATGACAGACTCAGTTTGTTTCTTTGTCCTCCGTTTCTTGTCCTGTCCTGTAAGGAATGAGCTGAGACTGACCAGAGTCAGAGCCTCCAAAGATAGAATTGGGCCTCAGATTTAAAATGCTTGTTTCTAGACTTTGCCATCAAATTAGAAAACAGGAAGTAAAATATAGCGATGGGTAAAACTAAGGCTGTGCTGTCATGTGATGTTGTCTTCTATCTTAGCGTTTTAAGGAGCTACTCATCAAGTCTGTGGTTCCTCTAGTTGCTGAAGCATGGCAGGTTCTAGAACTCAGGGATGATATTGCTGCTCTCTGTAGACCACCTTCTTCTGCCTTGTAAATGCCTGTCTGATGTCGTGGATACCTTAGAGCCATTGTGGAGAATGTCTATCTGATGTGGTGGGACACTTAGAGCTCCTGAGAACTCTTAGGTGCTGGCCTTTCCCTTGTCTGCCAGAGGTTCGATTCACATTTTTTTTGAAAACTTAAAACTAATTATAAGAAAACAGAACTAATTATTAAGCTCAATTTCCAGTTTAAACTCTTACGTGTAGTAGTATGTCCAGTGACAGCCTGCCTCTTAGTCAATAGTCTTGACCTTCTTTAATAAGGTAGCAGAGAAAACACCCCTACATCAAGGCTCATTTGGAAAATATTTCTGAGTTTATCTGATGCATCCCTGTCGTTACTTAGTAGTGGCAACTTTTATTTATCAGTCCCAGTTCACTGCTGCAATAGTGGAGAAAACAGGGAATGTATTAAAATCTTCAGTTACATCATTAGTGTGGAGACACACATATCAACGTTCCAGCTTTTTTTTTTTTGTTTTCCGGAGCTGGGGACCGAACCCAGGGTCTTGAGCTTGCTAGGCAAGCGCTCTACCACTGAGCTAAATCCCCAACCCTAACGTCCCAGCTTTTGTGGGGGCTTAGAAGAGATCAAGTATTGGCTTGGACCTGTTTGCCCTAACGCTTGCTTGGAAATCAACATGGGAAACGATGATCAGAAATTCAAACTCCTGCCTCCCCCTCCCTCCCTTTCCTCTTCCCTGTCCCTCCCTTTCCTCTTCCCTGTCCCTTCCTTTCCTCTTCCCTTCCTTCCTCCCTCTCTTCCTCCTTTCCTCCCACCCTTCATCCATCCCACCCCCTTCTTCCTTCCCCATCTCCCTTCTTTTCTTTCCAGAAATAGGGATGAAACTCAGGGCTTTGTGTACTCTAGGTAAGTGCTTTACCACTTAGTGAGTCACACCCGCAACCGCCAGCCTGAGTTTTCTTAGTGTTCTGAGCTAAAGACCTTCTGCCTATTGTCTGGAGAACATGGGCTCAATGGGGTGTATGAAAATATTTATTTTCCTTTCCAAGGAGAGGAAACTAACATCTGTGTTTCTAAGACTTGGGGTCCCAGATGATAGGACATCAAACTCTTCTTGAAGATCACTAAGGGCAGACTTAGAAGAGAGATTACCTTTGAGAGAGTCAGACCTCACGAGTTAAAAGACAAAGGGTAAGATAGAATTCAGGAAGGGTGGTGGTAGAGCTTTAAGGAAAGAAACAAAGGCAGTGTCTGTTGTACTGCCCTACAGACCTTGGAGATGGTGTTCTTCATTCCCAGTGGTGTCACAGAGGATCACCGACTGGGCAGTTTAGAAGACAAAACTTTATTTTCTTGACACTGACGTCCAAGGTCCAGGCAGTAAAGATCTGGTTTCTAGTGAGCCCTATCCCCATTTGGCTTGTGTTCATTTCATTTTGTCCTTATGTGCTTTCCCCTGTGCTGAGGAAACCCCTGGCATCTTTTTTCCTCTATTGAAGTCATCAATCCTGTTGGATCAGGACCACTAGGTAATAACACAATGGAAATTAGACACTCCCTGAGAGGTCCTATTTATCCATAATTAGGGGAATTATGGTTTTGACATATAAACACAGGAGGGACACAGTGTGGCCAAGGGAGAACTGCACTGGAAAATGGACCATGCTGATCCCAAAGATGCAACAATGTTCTCATGGATCTCTTCAGCCCAGAAAGGGATGAGGCTAAGAAGACCATGGTGTATAGTGCAGTTCACATTCCCTACTGTGTGGGAGAGGAAACCTGCCATACCGCAATACCCACTGTCAGCTAAATAAAGAGATGGAATTCAATGACTTTCAAGAAGACCATGAAGACCATGAAGACCATGGTGTATAGTGCAGTCCACATTCCCTACTGTGTGGGAGAGGAAACTAGCCATACTGCAATATCCACTGTCAGCTAAATAAAGAGATAGAATTCAACGACTTTCAAGAGCCCAGGAATATCAGCGAAGTCCCAGTGCTGAGTACCCCAATGTCTTTGGGTGCCCATCCATTCAGATACCTTGGTTACATCCTTCTTAGAGTCATCCAGAAGTATGTTAGACCCTCTACCATCACATCTTCAGCAAGGGGACAAGGACATATGTGTCCTGATGTCTTTTCTATGGTCTATAACCACACAGAGTAGTATAGTGACTGACTGAGATACAGTGATGTATACTGGACTTTATTGACTCCTGGGCCAGGATTGAATGGAATCCTGGATCTGTGTCTGTAAAATACTGTCATTGTATAATACACTATAATACAGGACACCTCTGTGTTCTGTACTGAATTTCTTTGATTCAATTTTAGAACAACTCATCTGTTTAATGGAGTCAAGCAGGTAGGTTTAAATACTGTTTTTTGTTTTTTGTTTTTTTACCAGATAGCTTAACATGTAGTATTTGGTGTTAAACTGCTGAATTTACCAGAAGACTGTTCTAGATACTCTTTAGAAATTAAATAACAACCAATATAATATATATATGAAATGTAACAATGAAAACTAAGTATAGAGGTACATAATTTTAATCTTAGCACTGGGAAGGCAGAGGCAGGAAGATCTTCGTTAGTTGAAAGCTACCCTAGTCATCATGGTGACAGTCAGTCTTAAAACAAATATACACAGAGAGGGGGTGGGGGAGACAGAGAGAGAGAGAGATCTAGTACTTTGTATGATAATTTTTTAACACTGTAGTAAAAAGTGTCAGAGATAACTTAGAAATTAAAAAAAAATACCCATTTTAAAAAGTCAAAATACATGTGTATTTTGCAGCAATTTTGCATGGAACACATATAATATTTAGAGGTGGGCTTTCCTCTGTGTTGGCCACTCCCTATGGTGGCCATTCATTAGTCTGCCTTCCACACTGGTGTGAACAACAATGAGGCAAAACTTTTGTCAAGCTCCTGCCTAGAAAGGCCCGGTGTACAACAGCCATCGAATACAATCTCTGTTTATCAAATTGCTTTTTTTACTAAAAAAAGAATTTTGTATGAATCTGAAGATTTTGTATGAATGATTTACTATTTATTTCTTTACTTTGGAGAGAATCATTTAAGCCATGTTTAGCCTGGAACTCACTATAAAGCCCTAGTTGGCCCAATGACGTTACAATCCTCCTGCTTCAGGCTCCCAAGTGCTAGGGTTATACTGGGGAACTAACAAACCTACATCTACAAATGATGTGTTTGGCTTGCAGGTGGCTGCCTTCATTTCATTGTGTCTGTTTTTACCTTTGTAGAGGGCTGGGGTAGTGAGAGTCTAGAACACTAAAGTGATAATTTCATATCAACATGGTGCTATACACTGCAAATATATGCAATAAAATTGAAAAAAAGTCAAATCAAACTATCATTTTTTTTTTACCAGATTAAATGTCTGTTTTCTTTAGTCAATGAGCATCCCTTTTATCTTTAAATCTTTGACAGATGTTGGCAAACCATCTTTACTTACTAGTGGTGACTGTGCCCTTGTGAGTCCTGTACACTTTTTTCTTTACCAGGTAAGCCACCATCTTGTCACCCTGACTCAGCGGTTACTTGGTTTTCTTTACATATGCTAATAATGTCGGGCTTATGACTAAGTCATATAACCAAGGAGGACATAAAACCATGAAGAAACAGTTCCAGAAGGAAGAGGGCTATCTCTATGAATGCTTTGAAAGCTTTGAAACGAATCTGGAAAAGCTCATCAATAAATATATTTGTTACCGGTTAACATGCACAAATCAACCAAGCGGAGTCAGGCAACTCTAGAAAGATCTTGCACTGGGTTGCTTTCGCAACTATCTCTGTGGCCTTACTTTACCTTTAAAAAGTAGAAATATGTGGATCTCAGGGCCTGTGTCAGAAGGAGTTCTAAATGAGAAAGACAAGGGCAGACTGGGGCCCATAGATAGAGACTGGATGGTAACCGTGTATTCACTAATTGGCCAGTGAACACACATTTTTGCATCTTTAGTTAAAATGCATAGAGCTGGAGCAGGTCACTTTCATCCACCAATAGCTTTTTAAATTAACTCACTAAAGACAGGTAGCAACCATAACAGTCATAGTTCTACCTGTGTTTAACTGGGACAGAAATTTCTTCAGAAGACCGAGAAAAATTCAGAGATATAGTGTGCCTTCAGATGGCTAAAACTTAATGAGGTTACAAAAAAGCCGCATGCTTATAGAATAAAGAGAACTAGCTTTGATCTCTGAAACTGAATATTTGCAAGGGAAATGGGATCCTGGGTTAAGATAAGTTATGAACAGTGAAGTTCAAAAGTCCATCGTAGTTTTGGGGAACAAGGAGGAAGATCCAATTGGCTACAGGTGAGATAATGTATAGATTATCCTGTAGAAATAATGAACGATTCTGCAGGAAATGGGATGTCATTAGTGACATCCCTCATGGGTACACAAAGGGCTGAGTTCAGGTCACCCTGAGGGTACATGCATCAGCCATGAAAGATGACTGCAGATGTCAGCCTCTTCAGCAGACAGCCAGTCACTAAAGAGAGCCCAGGTCAGAGACTCTTAATCTATTTTCCTGCCACGGACCCCTTAAATGCACTGTTCTCTTACATTACTCCCCAAATATTCTTAAATGTGTGAAATAAATGGTTTAGCATTTCAAATAAAAGCAGACCATATTTTTAGTCACCACGAAAATCATTAAGATGTTTTTGGAGACCATGATATGTGTGCTTCGTGGTGAACACACCAAATCATGAGATTAGGGACAGGTCTGTGTGCTAAGCATGGTGACTGATTGGAGAGAACTGAAAATGAAAGCAGTTTCAATCACTATTATGCTATGACTTCTGTGATTTGTCACATACCTGGTCATTGAAGGAATCAAAAGGAAGGTGCAATTTAATTTTTTCCCCTTGAAAAAGTATGGATTTCCCAATTTCTATACAATGTATAGAATACTTTAGGGCTTCATTGAGTCTACAAAGGATCACAAAAAGTTCTGTGCGATGACGAATAATTAATCAGAAGGGACTCAGAGTTCCAGTATTTTCTGTAGACGATACTCTAAAACTCTCTTCCAACTTCAGAGGTTCTGGAAGATGGGTTTTATCTTCCCAAACTACATTATTCAAAGTGTCAACATTTTTGCGATGTCTGTGCATTATTATTATAAGCAGAAAGATCACTTTAGAAATAATTTTAAGTGCAGTTTTTATAATAGGAGAAAAAGAGAGAAGGAGAAAGGAGGAAGAGGAAGAAGAGGAAAAAGGAAAGGCAGAGGAGAAGGAAGAGAAGGAGAAAGAGAAGAAAAGGAAAGGAGAAGTGGGGGGAGGAAGGAAGACTGAATAGAGGAGGGGGTGTGATAGGAGAGGAGAGAACACAGCTTTTCATTAGTAGGGGATGCTTATCTAAGTCAAGACGGTCCCAACCTATAGGCGACTAAGGATGTTTGATTGCACTTTCTACCGTGGCTTAAAAAAATTCCTTAATGATGTATAAATATTCATTAAGCGCCACACGAGAGCTTTGTTCTTCATTGTATGTAGGTTACAACCTAATTTTAAAAAGTTGAAGACAAGCGAGTAAACTTTGATGCTAGAAGAAAATTGAGGAGGGGAGCAACCAGGGTGTTAAGAGGTTTGGGAGATGATGGCAAGTGTGAGTTGGAGAAACTAGAGCAGTTTTCCTAGAACAGCGAGGGTTTACAGAGCAGGCGAGGGTCTGCAGAGCAAGCCCTCAGACAGCTTAAAGGATGCCATGCAAGGCACATCAGAACATCAAGCCAACTACACCCATTTCCTAACAAGAAAACTTTGAAATTGAACAGGAATTTGAATAGGAACAAGCCATCATATGGCTGACGTGTTGGGATACTTAGTTCTATACCTGACCCTCTGGCCATTTAGTCGCCAGTGCACACTGTTTTACAATGAACTGCCTGAAAACATCAAGGTTCTGGGAGAGTTTTTGGGAGAAGGCAGGGAAGCCGTGTTATTCTTTCTCACACCCTTGATTGGGCGTCTCTTCTTGGCCACTCCCAAATGGAACCTGCTGTGATAAACTGGTAATGTAAGGTCACTGCTTACCTGAGAGCCATGAGCAGTTCTAGAAGGTTATCAATGTGAAGAGGAGCTATAGGAGACCCTGACTTTGCCCCCCAGTCACTAGATGTGTGAGGGACCTAACCGTGACTGAGGTATGGATGTCTTGTGGGCCTGACCCCTTAGCAAATGCAACCCCAGGTCATATCAAAACCAAACCAAGTCATTGGGCATCATGACAGTATCCAGAGAGTCAGAGAACTGGGTTCTACATCAAAAGCAGGTTAGACTGAGGTGCCAGTGTTATAATTCAGTGTTTGTCTGAGGGGAAAGCATTAGGGATTTGAGGTACGTGAGGGAAAAGCCGGAAGCAGCAGGCTTCTGGCAACCCTGTCAGCTAAGAGATCTACTAAGATTCTCTCTACGTCTAGCAATCTCCAGGTTATTGATGATTGAGGTCGACAGGGGAATATTAAGGTTATCATATGTTTTTCCTCTAAAATGTTATCATTATAATCTTTCTACCTGAGTCTCAGTTTGGCCTGTGTGAAACAGCCCAGCTTATCAAAATGCTTCCGGTTCTCACGTTCCTGAGTACCTCGTTGTTTAGGCATTATGAAGCATACAGTTAGTAATCTTTAAACAAATAAATGCTAAATTGTGAGTATAAAATAAATATTTAAAACCCGAGGAAGCTCATCATTATGCTTTCGGGAAACATTTATACATATAATTTTAATAATAGAAATTAATTACTGTGTGTTATTGTGTGTAACAGAAAATAAATTTTACTTTAAGGCAGACAGTATTAAATGAATTTTTTAAATCAGTCAAGAATTTCCTAAGGAAATGTATAAACTGGACATCTCGTTATTTGATGCAATATTTACTTTGGTTTTACTAATTTTGTCTGTCTACTGTCAGTAATTTTCTACAAGACAGGCTGCATTTATTTAGTCAAATATTCTAACAAATAAATTCAACTCCTTGGGTTGAACAAACGGTTCAAATTTCTGATGATCTGATTATAAGTCTAGGTATAATCGTGATTTACTTGGGATATATGTGGTAGAGAATATGAAATTGTGAAATCCCATTACTGTCTGTTTTGTTTGCTTGCCCATTTACCTTATGTGGTAGCTTAGTGCATCTCAAGGACAGTGTTTAGATCAAAAGGGGGTTGAAGAATGCCAGGATCCATCATCTGTCTAGATGGGAAGCCTGGAGGTGTGGGGGGAGATGAGACTTCTGCTACAACCTGATGTAACCAGGTAGCTCACAGAGTCATCAGGCAGTCTGACTGTAGAGAGGCATCCAATCAGACTGTCATGCCCTGTGTTTAATGGAGTGTGGCAAGGACTTTGACACAAACCATTACCCACTATTTACTTACTCAAAGCAGAAACCTACTGGAAAATTGAGTGAAATTATCCATACGTTAAGAGCTTTGAGAAGATTGCATTATGATCAGAAAATTTAAAACAAACCCTCTGAACACATCGGTATTAAAAGCCATTGAGTTCTGTTACAGTATTTTAACGATTATGTTTTACAAGTTTGTTTCTATCAGCACAGTGTGAAGTAACGTTGTACAGTTGCTGGAGAATTTTAAACCAACCTTCAGATCTCTGACTTCTCCATAGCTGGGCTGTTTGGAAGGATGCTTGCTGATAGCTCAGAAACTCGGCTAATTTTCACACTCTTCATGTCTCGACAGTCCTGTTTTATTTCCAGGTTCCCAATGTTTGTTCTTAATTTGGGTTTCTTGGACGGAGTTACATAGTCAACCAAACACGCTCTTTCCCGTGTTGTAGGCTAATTGAAAAGGAACCTATTCAAATAGGCTACAAGAGAAATCGGAAACCGGGTGAGCTGTTTGGGTGCTATTTTATGTTTTAATCAGTTGTTAACATTATATGGGAATGTGCTTTGCCTGTGGCCATTGGAGCAATTGAAAATGAGCTAGAGCCATGGTTAAAATTGCTTTTTCACACCCTGCAAAGTTGTCATGAACAACTAAAATGGGGGGAAAAGTAGCAACCAGTATGCATATGCCATTACAAGAGGAAATACAAAAATTCAAATAAGTGTATTATAAAATCTCCTGTTGTTTTTGTGGTAGCACTGGGGATAAAACATGGGGCCTTGCACATAATAAGCAAGCGGTCTCCCACTGAGTCAGGCCCCCAGCCTACTTTCTACTCTTTATTTTAAGACAAAGTCTCACTGAGTTGTTCTTTGTGGCCATGAATTCATTTGCTAGCCCACCCAGGCAGGCTATGAACCCATGAGTCTCCTGCCTCAGCCTCCTGAGGAGCTGGGATTTCAGTTATGCCCCTCCAGATTGAACTGTAAAACCCCTTGAACCAGAATAATTGGGCTGGTTTTCTGATTACTGTTTCGAGTATGATACATGACCAACCGTTTAGTGAATGCAGTAGTCATAACACATTTCGATAAAGCTTTTCTGTTTTTCCTAAGTATTTAAACATTAATGTATATATTGTACATATCTATGTACGTGCATGTATGTATGCATGCTGCTGTGTGTATATTCGTTTGTGTGCAGTTGTGCATTAGCACATGTGTGGAGGCCAGAGATCAATTTGAATGTTGTTCTTCAGGATGACTGTTTATCTTGTGTTTATGATACAGAGCATCTCTCTGGGATCTAAGCCTCTAGTTAGATTAGCCTGGCAGGCCAACAGTGCCTAGGGATCTTCTTGTGCTGACTTCTCTAGTGCTGAGGTTACAAGTGCCCACCATCACTACTTTAAGTTATTTCCATAGAAGAGTTTGGACAAAAGAAGCACTCACTCATAAATGGAGCCCCTCTCACCCTCTAAAATGTACCCGCAAATCCCATTCTGACTCAGAACACCCCACTCCCACCCCTTTGCCAAGTCTGGCACACTCTGTAAGACAAATGACTTTTTTCCATCAAGCATTCTGGGTGCATCAAGACAGGGCTTAAGTTTAATGATATCAGTCAAAAATCCAACATGAGAAAAATTCCACTGGAAAGTCCCTCGGGAGTCAGCAATGACATTTGGAGCAATTGCAGGGCTGGGTCCCCAGTTTCCACAGCAGGCTGCCCCTCTGTGAGGTTTTCTCCACACCATTGGGCCTTATAAAGTTAAAGCCAGCAGAGAACCTGTACAGCGAATTAATTATAAGTCATTTTATTTACTGCTCAGAGATTTCGTCAGAGGATCCTCTTTCCCGCTTAGAGATTTTCTGGGATGATCATGTCTAGATGCATAGCATACGGAGTTCTGAAAACCATTGGTTAAAAAGGAAACTGTAGCTCAATGGGAAGCAGAATTTGAAAGGCCCTTAGGTCTCATTTGAGGCGTATATTCTACTTCTAAAATTACAGTCATAACAAAGTCCCTCAGACAATGCCACCTAATGAGCCCGCAAATGCTCATTAAAGCCACATTGTGATTCCATTATCAAGCCAGCAGATTGGAAATTGACCACCTCTGACCACATACTTTAGAAGCCTGATTCCCAAGCAAATGGGAAGACAGCTAATTGATGTATGACTTATCCTGGCAACAAGGTACGGTTTTCGTACAAAACAACTCAATAGATGTTTAACGAATATGGGCTCTTCTTTTTTTTTTTAAACGATGAAGTAAACAATTTTGTCCCTTTAGTGTATTAATAGCCCTCATATAGAACCTGTGGGATTATTAGGGATAGCAGGAAAGAGAGGCTGGAAAGACAGCTCTGTGCGCAAAGTTAGACAAAGCAGGAGAGAGACCGAGGGATGTTGCTTTTAAGCTGTGGTTGTTGGGAACATGCTGGATGATTCACACCTGTCACCTCTGCTGTATCTCACATTCCTATCTTAACCGGAGCCTGGGAAAGCAGCCTCTCATTTAAGGTCTGCTGCCCGGCGCCACCTTTATTTTTGGTTCTTGATTAGTGTTGAAATGATAATGTGGGAACTACACTTTTTTTTTCACTCTAGAAGTCATATTTGTATTATTTTCCGATTACAAGAGCAGTCTATGCTGGGATCCCATCAAATTAGAAGTGAAGCCAAGCAAGCTTGTGAAATGCACCCATAACCTGAACACAAAGGGTTCGATCTTGCTACGATTCACGTCTCATCTTATACAAGACACTTCGCTTCTCGTGAGTTACCGAGACAGTCACAGGGGCGGGGAGGGACTCCAGTGTAGGAGGTGATATCCTGTTTCCTCACTGTTCTCGCCAAGGCAACCAGCAGTGTTGCAGATCCTTCAGAGATACCAGGCCATTTTCTCAGGTGTGATGCTTGCTTACATATTTAGAATGTCTGTGTATCACTTCGGGCATTCCCAGAATCAAGTCATGAGCCCGAGCGAGCAGCAGAGGCATGGGCAAAAGACCACACAAGTTTCCTGACTGGAGGAGGAAGCGGCCGTCATCCTCCTGAAGGATGGATTCCTGTAGGGTGCTGACCCACCTGCCAGTCTTCCCTCAGTGGTCTCACTGTGGTGGGTGACACTTCCATGAGGTTTATCACTACCATAAGCCATTATGGCATGGGGCTGGTAATCCTGAGATTGTATAACAAGTTCTTTTCATGGATCTTTTAATGAAAGAACATTCTTCCCTGAGGAGACTCAGGGGGCCATTTCTTAGGTAAGAATCCAATCACTCTGATGAAAATTCATGCATTTGGCTTAGATGGCTTTTCCTATGTGAGGGGACTATATTTCCCCAACAAATTGTGTGTGTGTGTGTTTAAGGAAAACAGTTTAATTAAGATTTTTCTTTAACCAAGGAAGGATAAAGGGAAGTTTGGAGACACCAATCCCCATGTTTATCTGGACAAATAGCTTAATAGCTTTTAGAATCTTGTCACCAGTCTCCCCCGCAACCCAACCCCCACCCCAGGAAGTTCATATTTCAGTCTTTTTAACAAGTTAGAAAGATGTCACTGCAAACATTTCCCCCTTTTGCATATCATGTATCTTCATTTTTTTTTTTTATGGTGGTTTAGAAGAGAGAGATATGAATGAAAGACAGAAGGAACCTCTTGTAGTGGTGGGTTTTGGCTACACCACTTTGGCTCATGGCAGATTGCACCCCGGAGCTATCTTTGGACACACACACACACACACACACACACACACACACACACACACACACACAATCTTATGTTTTTAATGCCTTGGCTACCTCAAAGTCTGGGCACTCCTAAACCTTCTCCTGCTCCCCAAGGCCCAATCGGGGAAGTGCCCAATGGCCACTCACCTGAATTCTCACATGGCTGCTCTATCTAGCTTTATCTTCTGCTGTTCCCATGTCCCACGTTTCTTCCCTGAGTCATCAGTTCTCCCCCTTCCTCTCTGCGTCCTAACTTACACAACTCTAAGGGCCCAACAACCCTGTGCCCAACCATTAGCTGTTGTCATCTTTATTGATGGATCAAAAACCAATTGGGGACGAGGACCTTTTGTGTTGAGACATGCAGAATCTTGATTGAATCCAAAGCATTAGAACCAATCTCCAACAAACTCTTGAGAAAAGATTTGGAACAGTTTGCAAATCCATATGTTTAACATGATACATTGCAAAGGTAAAATGGTAGACGATGGAAAGAAAGGTTTGAGCAATCAAGTACTAGATATAATGATGTCTGAAAACAAGAGTACACGCTGGAGACTCCTGCATATATGCTCAGAGCATGCCATGAGGTTGGCTGGAGACAGCTGAATAATTGCT
This sequence comes from Rattus rattus, assembly GCF_011064425.1. Lineage (NCBI taxonomy): Eukaryota > Metazoa > Chordata > Mammalia > Rodentia > Muridae > Rattus > Rattus rattus. The sequence continues at coordinate 75,452,392 of NC_046166.1, forward strand.
TACGTGTACCTTCAGTTTGACTGGAGACTCCTGTGTATTTGCTTGAGTGTGCCATACGTTTGGCTGCTCTAGAGTTCTTAAAATCAGATAGTTAGAGAGTTGTGTGGTCAATTATGATATGCACACCTATACATTTAAATAACAGCTTGATACAGAAATGGGTTGGGGGCCTCATATTAATACCTACCGGGAACATTAGCGATATCAGAGTTACTATATCTTCTGCATATGGACTCTTAGAAAGATAATGCTACAACAGACATAATTTGTGACCTTTCTTGACCAGCTATGACCTGTGTCCTCTCCTTCGTGAAGGATGTCACCACTATCACTATCTCCTTGTTGACTCAGTAGTAGTCCTTATGCAGCCTAGGTTGTCTCACACTTATAGCAATCCTACTGCCTCAGGATTCAGTGCTGGAATTACAGGCATGCACCACCACACACTTAAAGAAGCATGTCTGTGAAGGGCTGGATATGTGGTCAGAATTCTTCCCTCTTCTCCTTCCCCCTGATCTGTACACTGTGTAATATGTCTTTTGAAAATGGAGTTTCAGGGCTACCCCTAAGCGCTTTGCCATTCACAGTCAGTTCCTCACAAATCAATCTTGGCTTTTGGAAGTACATCCTGCCTCAGATTCTGACACCACACCTTGTATATTCTCTTTCTTCAATCATTTCTTTCTATCACTTCTCTTCGTTCCCTGCTTTCTTATGGGCAATGTTCTAGACATATAAGGTCAGGATGGTTTGATGGATATGAGCTCTGGCTGAGCCTGGAGCCACTCAGTCATGCATATTGTTTTGTATGTCACTATGGACAGCATACTCCATTCATCTGCCTCCAAGTTTTTCCCCTTGTTAGCAGATGATGAAGATGTATGCATGTTGCCTGTTTGGGGGCATTGGGCACATTGAAGCATATGAAACTCAGAGAGCTTCATGTGCTGTTCACCACGGGTAAAGGCAGCAGAGACTTACCTCTAGGTTGGAGGAGAAATCCCACATATTGTTTCCTATCAGCCCTGTGTCGAGGCTACAGCCTACCTTCCTCTAGCACCTTGACCTCTCCTGAACTGGTGAACAGACATCTACCTTATTGTAGACTCGGCTCATCCAACATTTATGCAGATGCATTGGCCAGATCCTGAGCATAATTTTTTGCTATTCTTCTCCACATGGAGTTAGTCACCAAATCTCCCCCCCCCCGCCTCCCTCCCACCCCTCTCTCTCTATGTCCATCCCAGTCTTGGTTGTTATTGATTGTGATTTTACAGTGGCATCTGTCCATCTGGAATTGGGAAGTTTGTAATTCTAGGTGCTGATATCTAGTCTTGTCTTTATTGGGTGGATATCTTGTCCCTTAGTTTCTATTACCTGCTCTGGTTCTTAGGAGGGCTACGTGTTGCCAGGTAAGGAGTTCTGGGAATCAGTTAGGTGTAGTCAAAGGGGTTCTTAGTAAAATGTCTTTCTAGATATTGGGAGCTGACACTTAGAAATGAGGATGGGCTAGGGGTGGGGAGGGTAAGGAGGTCCGCAGGTGGAAGGAAATTGAGGTGTTCCATCAGGATCTGCTTAGTTCCCTGGGAATGGGGACAACACATGATCTGAGGCCACAGCAGGTCAGCTGCATGGCTGGGAATGAGGCTCGGGATTGGATTTGGAGGAAAGAAGGAAGAATGGAGACCCGAAGCTCACCTACATGTTTGACTGGCCGGCTTGCTTCTCTGGCAGGTTTGACTGGCATCTTCCCAGAGAATGCCTGCTGGAGTTGGGGGCTGGGACAATAGGGTGAGTGTGGAGAAAGGTTAGAGAAGATATGAATGGTCCATTGGAGGTGTAGGGGAGGCCACAGCACATGGTCTGCTACAGGGTTGGGGCTAAGACTAAGGGGGTTGAACTTAAAGGAAAGGAAGGTGAGGTGAAGATCCAGTTAGGCTATCTGCTTCCCTGGTCATATTGGGCTGCAGGTTCCCAGGGAATGCCTGGTAGAGTCGGAGGCTGGGATAGTGGTGAGTAGTGGGGAGGAGGGTGGGAGCAAAGGACCTGTGTGATCTATTGGAGACAGGAAGAAAGGTGGTCGGGTGAAGGAAGGCTGCAGTGCCTGGTGTGCTACAAAGCTGGGCATGAGAACAGAGCAATGGATTTAGAGAAGAGGAGGTGGCAAAGTAGATCTGCAGCTAGCCTCCCCGCTTCCCTGGATGGAATGTCAGGAGTGCTCTCAGAGAATGTCTGATGGCGTGATAATGGAGGGGTGAGGGAAAAGAAAGCTGAAGGAGACAGTCTACATGGTCCATTGGAGACGGTTGTCAGAGAGGAAGGGAGTATGGCAGCAGGTATTCTGTTACAGAGCTGGGGAGGAGACTCGGGTGTTGGACTTAGAAGAGAGCAGAGAGATGAAAGTCAGGCTGCCTGCTTCTGTGACTGGAGTTTGGCTTTCCCTATCCTGTTACTTTTATTATCCTGTCTCTCATGCCTCCATCTTCCTCTGTTCCACCCCCTAGTCCCATCATAAACAAACACAGTTGTCACACCTGGATTGTTGTCACACCTCGACTCCTCGTCTCCTGGCCTCCAGTCATATTCCTCTGCCCTCCCCACCTCTAAGATGCTACTGCAGGGCTCTGACCTGACTGCTGACTAACTCTCTTCTTCAAGGGACTCAGAGGTTCCCAGTGGTCTTTAGGAAAAAGCTGAAAGCCTTTAGCAAGGCAGGACTATGCTTGGCAATCTCTGTCCTTTTTGCTCTCTAGAGCCCTCAGTTTTGGTTGTCTCTTTAAGTGCCCTTACTATGTGCACTTGAGCTATATGTGGAATCTGTGTGTGTTCCATCCCTGGTGCATGAATTCTGGGATGTGCTTTTTGATGGGAATATTTTTCTCTGCTTGAGACAGTAAGCTCAGCTGCTTGCCCAACCTTATGTGGAACAACTAAATTGTTTTGTTTATTTTGCAGTTTTAGTTTTAAAGAATTTCACCAGGAAAACTATTTTCCAAGATAATTTTATATTTGATTTATTCTTTATCACAGTACTAAATACATTGTAAATTAAACATTTTTTAATATAATTTTTCATTTGTAATATTTTTGTTGTACTTCTACAGCTCTGGGTTTTTTTTGGGGGGGTGGAAATTAAATTTTCAACATGTCTGTTTTCGTTTGAAATAATTTTTCAGTACAATATTATTTATTGTGAGTTGGGTGAAAAATAGGTTCAAGACATTTCCATTTAATTCAAGGGTTGTAATGAACGTGAATCTCAAGTTTCCCAAGATTATTCAGATATTCTGAATGATGTGATATGGTAGCAATCTCTTTCTTCCTTTTTAGTTTTTCTTTTCCATGCCGAGGGTGGGACCCAGAGATTCAACCTTGCTAAACTAAACTGAATGGCTGAGCTACCCATCCAGCTCGGACAACCTATTTCTTTAAAAAACTATTTTTTTAAAGATATTTACATGTGCAATTTTAGTTTTATACTTGAAATAATTTTGCCTATAAATATACATATATGTGTGTATATATATGCACATATATATATACACACACATGTGTGTGTGTGTGTGTGTGTGTGTGTGTTTGTGTGTGTGCTTATGTGCATGTGAGTATAGGTGTCCAAGGGGCCCAGAGGTTTAGGATTGTCACACAGCTAAGCTACAGACAGTTGTGAATTGCCCGGAATGAGTGCTAGGAACCAGATGGTCCTCTGTAACTACAGTAAACACTCTTCACTGTCCCTGCCTTTTCATTGCCCCTCTCCTCATTTTCTGAGCAGAAACTTAAATTCACCGATTGATGATTGACTGATTGATTGTGTATATGCGTGTGCCTTTGTGCTACTGCATGTATGTGGAGATCAGAGGACAACTCTGAGCGTTGGCTCTTCCTTTCTATCTTATGAGTTCCTGGGATGGAATTTAAGATGCGACATCAGCCTTGGCACAAGCCGCTTTCCCTGCTGGGTCATCTCACAGACTTTCTTTCTCTTCTATACCTGTAACCCATCTTATAGAATAATGCAGAGCCAGCCACAGGGCTAACATTGAGCCACCTCAGTACCCAACTAACGTGAAGTGGTGCTTTGGCTGCATCCCATGAGTGCGGAATGTGGTGGGCCCTTGCTAGCCTCTTTGCAGAATCCTCTCTGTGAAGACTGACTGGACTCAAGTCAATCAAGAGGTCCCGAAGCCTAGGTCGAATACTCCTACACAGAGATGCACCTTCTTTTGCCTGCATTACTTTTCTTTCTCAGCATTTAGAGGAAAATCCTCAAAAAATCAAAAATCGTTGCTAACTGGATCGCCTCAGTCACGTGCCTCCTTGGGACCAATCACTGTGGTCTGGATCACTGGTATTGTGGCCAGCCATTCTCCGCTCACACGCTGATGTCTGATGGACGGAAGGTAGCACCTGAAGTGTGGAGAGTTGGAGAAGCTCCTCCATGGAGGGTTCTTGTCTGAGGGAAGCAGAAAGGAGACTAGAGTTGATAGTCGGGCGCTCTAGCCTTTAGCCTCACTCCCGAAGCACAGCATATACTCTTTCTCAGGGCTACTAGAACACGGAGATTCCTATGAAGCTGTGTTCCCCCGCAGCACCACTCTATCTGGGGCTGCACAAAGACTCGGTGGTAAATACTGGAGTGAATGAAACAGGTAGGGTCCCGAGTTTCATCGTTTAGGTTTAATTTATTCCCAACTATGAAACCCTGAAAAAACAAACTACACTACTACAGAGATTGTTTCACTGCATCCCCCTGGTTCGTTTGCATCCGACAGCAGTTTAGTGGGTAAAACCGTCCATGAAATGACTGGAGAATGTAGAAAGAAAACATGAGAAGTTATAGAGAAAGGTCCAACCCGGTGCGTTTTAGGCCTTACAAGTGACAAGAAGAAAGATGTTGCAATGAAGAGAACAGAAAATAAGTTATTTTTCTTTCGGGTTGTTTGAAATATTGTGTACCACCGGGGGTGGGGGGCAATCTTCTTGAGAGATAGTCTAGTAAAATGTTAAATTTAGGAGAATGAAGAGAGCCGTTATCACTGGGGTTGATAGAATGCGGAGATTATCGGCCATTTTAGACGGCGGTAGTTTTACAAATACTGAAGTCAGCTCTATACGGGAGGGTGAAGCCTTGTATGGAAATCAGAGATAAAGGAATAAACCTGCCACCGAGCAAGATTTACTACGCTGCCAGGCAAGGAACTCAAAGGTCACTCCTGAATTAAGTTACCTTTGTATGACTTTCTGTTCTTGGTGTGGAAATACAGAGACTGGTGAAATTCATTAAAGCGTGGCTGACAGCGATAGGGGTTCATTAATTCCGAAGTGGGAGGAGGTTTGGCTTTCTGTTAACGCCCTGTGGGAATTCTAAGGGGTATGGTTTGGTTCCTGGAGCCAAATGGAGCATTAAAATAGAAGCCGGCTGTGGGAATAAAAGCAGGGACTAGACCTTCTGCCTAAAAATAGTCATTGCTCGAGCAGACTGTCTGATAGCTGGTCAGAAATCGCATTGGTCACAGCGTGTAGGTTCTATGATAATGACACAGAAAGAGGAGCTGGCAAACACAGTCACGTATGCAGGATGAGGTGCACGTATAAGGTGCAACAAAGCCAGGTGACGTCACCCTAGGAGCAGCACCAGCAGGAAATGCTGTGGCTTTTCTTCAAGGCTTCCGGTAGCACGTGGCCAAGGACAAGCACCTCACATCAAGGAGCATCTCATTAATGGCTAATGTCCGAGTCATGATAACTCACAGCCTTCGTTTTCAGCCTCAAGTAGAAAGTAGGCTGTTCTTAGAAGCTGATCTACTGCTTGGAAGCTGCGCTTCACCAGCGGAGGGATTCGAAGGTGTTCTGTCAGTGACAGTATCCCTCTGCCCTCGCCGAAGGTACAACCCTAGTCTTCAAAGTATGCGGCGGTCAAGGTGAAGCAGACATCAGGCTCGAAGCTGCGCCCAGAACAATTGCATCAAGAGAGGAGTCAGCCATTGGTAGCACTGTATACAGACTCAGGCCTTGACCCAGGTCCTTTGGCAGCGAGAGGCAAAGCTTGAGACTGCAGAATTTCACATTTCGTATTTTACCCCTGAATGTGTTGATCCTGGGATGGCTTCAGCGCATGCCCAGGCCTGCAGGGAAGCAAGAAGCTGAGGATAAAAACCGTGTGAACCATATCTGGAGGACAGCCCAGGAGACCTGCGAAAGGATGCTGTTCTTTTAAGCGGGCATTATGTAGTTAGCGACGTCTGGATGTGGGGTACCCTGTGGATGTAGCCCTTAACTGCGTGTACTTGTTTGTAGTAGAAGTGTTACCAGTGAAATGAAAGCAGGTCCTCTAACTTCTGGCTCTGTCCGTCCACTCCAGTGGTTATAGACAGAGCCCACAGTCCCCTGCAGGCTCTGAGTCCTGTTTCCCCCTAATTTGGGACGTCTCCAGGGACTTCACTACTTCCTGACTCCTAGAGGAGTTTGTCTCTCACTTGTAGAATTCTCATGATTTCACTTTCTGTTTCCCTTTCAGAGACTGCCTGTCTGCTCCACCGAGCAAGGCATCCAGGCTGCAGACCCGATCTCTCTGACAGTTGGTCTGTGTGTATGTGGCGTCTGCGTTGGTGCGTGCCTGCAGAACTTGATGAAAATCACACGTACCCGTCATCTTTCAACATCAAGTCCACTGTATATCCATGCTAGGCAATATTTTGAGTGGATCATTCTAGACTTTTTCTTTCACATACATATGCAAATACATGTAGATGTGCACGAATGCTCATTTACTTTACAAAGTAAAACCGTGCAGGAGGGTATGTTCAATGCACCCCTCCCCTTCCGGAGGGTCCATAGCTGTCATGTCACGCCAGTAACAAATTAACCACTTGATAATTCCAAGTCCTCATGTAGATGATGCATCTTTGTCTACTAGCTGTGCTGGTTAATTTTGTGTCAGCTCGATACAAATCAGAGTCACCCGGGAGGAGGGACTCTCAAACGAGGAACGGAGTCCATCACGCTGGCCTATGGGCAATTCTGTGGGACATTTTGTTGATTAATGGTTGATGCGTGAGAACCCAGCCCATTGTGGTCAGTGCTACCTCTGAGCAGGGGGTCTTGGGGAATATGAGGAAGGTAGATGAGCAAGTCAGGGAGAGCCAGGCAACGAGCACTGCTCCTCTGTGCTTTCTGCCTCGGTTTCTGCCTCTAGCTTCCTGCCTGAGCGTCCCTCCATGATGACTTATAACCTGTGGGTCAAATGAACACTTTCTTCCTCAGGTTGGTTTTGGCCAGCATCAGAGACCAAATTAGTTACACTACACTAGCACTTACTGATAAAGCTGGGCTGCCTTCAGTTTTAGTTGCAGAAAATACTACATGAACATTTTGATCATATATGTTTATTACATATTGTGTCTATATGTTTGTATGCATATACATGGGTATCTATTATGTGCATGTAGGTATATGTGTATATATGTATGTCTATATGCAAGTATATTTATGTATGGGCTATGCACATGTACATCTATGTATCTGTATCTATATTTATATTTCTGTATGTGTGTATATACCTGTGTATCTACGAGTGTATATGTAGATATATGTATGTTTACATGTATGTGTGTAAATGCATGTGTGTAGTATGTATTTACATGTATATGTATGTGTAGGTATATATATGTTTCTATGTATGTGTATATATACATGTGTATCTAGTATATGTGTTTATATATTATATCTTTGTGTGAATATATATATATATGTGTATGTATATATATATATATATATATATATATATATATATGATGGGTTTGAATGAATATGGCTCCCATAGACTCATAGGGAGTGGCACTCTTAGGTATGGTCTTGTTGGAGGAAGGGCATCATTGGGGTAGGCTCTGAGGTTTCAAATGCTCAAGCCAGGTCTAGTGTCACTATCTCTTCCCATTGCCTGCAGATCCAGATGTAGAACTCTTGGCTACCTGTCCAGCACCATGTCTGTCTGCATGCCACCATGCTTCCTGCTATGACAATAATTTACTAAACTTCTGAACTGTAAGCCAGACCCAATTAAAAGTTTTCCTTTATAAGAGTTGCCATTGTCATGATGTCTCTTCATAGCAATAACTAAGATAACATGTGAATATAAGGTAACATGTGTGTCTATATAAATATATATATGTGTGTGTATATGTATATATACGTATACACATATATATGTGTGCATGTGTATCTCTGTGTGTATGTACACATGTATGTGTATGTATATTATATATATTTGCTAACATGCTAGGAATAAACCTTTAAGACATAAATTCATATGAACTTAAGGATTCTATTTTAAACAGCCACACAAGCCACTTTCTTTAAAGGTTTATTCCAATTAGGCTTTATCATTTGCTGATGAAGGTATTGACTTTCTCAAGCACCCACTGGAAGTAGGCATGCCAATCATTTTAACTCTCATGGTCGGTCTGGAGAGAGCAGTTGTGTCGCAGCTTTAATATCCCTCTGATAGCTTTCCATCAGAATGGCCTTCCATCTTCCTTGTCTGTCTTGTGTTGCAGCTTCCTCTCCCCCTTTTCTAACTCACAATGACTCTCTACGTATTGTGCATATTGAGTCTATCTGACATGCATGCATATCTGTGTGTTTAGATGTGTGTGAGTGTATGCACGAGTGTGCTCATGTATATACATATCTCTATATTTCTAACCATCTTTTGCTGGGTAACAAATTGCGATAAACCTTAGAGGACACCCATGAGATGTGAGATATGGTATCTCATACAGTTTGAGATTAACTATCCATGTGAGGTTCTTGTACAGTCTAAGAGTAACTATCCACATGAGGTGCTGTACAATCTGAGAGTAACTACCTGTGTGAAGTTCTTGCTCAATATCTTTCATACAATAGTCAGCAACTGCTGAAGCTGCCATCTGATGGCTTCCCAGAGCCTTGTGAAGGAGGGTTCCCATCCCTGGCAGTCCTATTTCCCCTCCATGGATGCTCTGCAGATGCTTACCAGTGCTGGGACATTTACATGTGACCTCTCTGTTAGGTTTGTGCTTTTTATGAAGTAGCAGTTGGTTCATTAGGAACAAATGTGTTAGGAATAGGGATGTAGATGCTGTCTATTAAATTCTGGGTATGGAGAATGGCTCAGCAAAGTGCCTGCCAAGCAAGCATAGTATCTGGGCTTGGATGCACATAGCCCACATAAAACTTAGGACACTGTAGTGTACCTCAGCTCTGGGAAGGGGTGGTGCTGGGAAAGAGAGGCTGATTCCCGATTCCCATTGGTCAGCCAACCCATTAGAGTCGAAGAGCATCAGGTTCATTGAAAGAATGTGTATCAAAGACTTAAGGATGAGGGCACTCAAGGAAAGACATGCGTCATCTACCTATGTCTTCATACATATGTGCATATACACATGCACAGAGCTGTAGAAACATGTACTGAACATAATACAGCACACACAGCAGTGACCCACTGACCACCCAGATGTCAGAGAACCACTGTTGCTATAGCCGACTATTCTAGGCAGCCAGATATGATGGAGGAGACAGGAAAAGAGGTTTAAAAGTCTGACCCTCTTTAATCTACCACAGTCCAGCCTCTCACCGCAGGTCATTTGCAGCTTCCCACACACGAAGTTTATTGTTTTTGTCCTCTGTCACTTCTCACCTCCTCCAGAAAGTCTCATGCCATTTATGGCCTCAATTCGTGGTCAGCATTCAAAGGTTTACTGTTGGGATTCGCCCTAAGTGTGAACAAAGCCACACGAGTGTGTTCTCTGTTTGGATACCTGTCAAGCAAAGTGGCAAGTTACACACATGCACACATGCGCAGCACACAAACACACGTGCACGCATGCATACATGCATACACATACACACACATGCATGCATACCTACACACATGCACACACACAAACATACACACATACACACGTGCACGCATGCATACATGCATACACATACACACACATGCACACATACATATACACATACACACACACAAACATACACACATACACACGTGCACGCATGCATGCATGCATACACACACACACACACACACACCCCAAGAGAGAGAGACACACAGAGACAGACAGACAGAGAAAGGGAGACTACACATCATACATTATTTAGCAGGCATAGACAAACCACAAGTGACATCCCTATTCAATAATGGGAAGAATGGGAGACACGTGGCAATCCCTGGTCCACAGCAATTATAAAACCCACCTGGGGGCACAATGCCAATGTTTGGATTTTTCCCCCCTGGGAATGGTTTTCTATGGGCCTCTGCTCTGTTTTTTGGATTGTCATTTCCTCCCCCCATTCATCTTTCTCTTTACTTAAAACATCAACAGTTACCTTCTGAACACTCCCTCTGCTTGCTTACAGCCTGGTGTGGTTGGAGGAGGGCACTGACACCCTGTGTATTTCTTGTTATCATTAACTGCTTCTGCTCAAGAACAAACATATAATTCTTTTAAAGACATCATAGATCCTTGTTTGTCAAATTATGCCTCACTAGGTAAAAAAAGGCATACCAATCTGTCTGTCTGTCTGTCCGTCTGTCTGTATTTTATTCATTTTACATCTCAATTGCTGCCTCCCCTCCCAGTTACCCGCCTCCTGCTCACTCCTCCCACAATCCTTCCCCCGAACCTCTCCCCTTCTCCTCTGAGAGTGGAAACCCTTCTACGCCCTCCCAACCTCCCAACACACACTTCAACTCTCTGCAACACTAGGTACATTCTTTTCCTCTGAAGCCAGCCAGGGCAGCACAGCTAGAACAACATATCCCACTGACAGGCAACAGCTTTTGGGACAGCCCCTGTTCCAGTTGTTCAGGACCTACCGGAAGACCAAGCTTCACATCTGCTACTTATGTGTAGGGAGAGCAAGGTTCAGCCTGTGTATGCTCTTTGGTTGGTTGTTCAGTCTCAGACAGCCCCAAGGGTCTGTGTTAGTTGACTCTGTTGGTCTTCCTGTGGAGCTCCTATCCCCTTAGGGGTCCATAATACTTCATCCTATTCTTCCATGAGGTCCCCAAGCTCCATCCACTTTTGTCTGTGGGTCTCTGCATCTGTCTGAGTCAGCTGCTTGGTGGAGCCTCTCAGAGGACAGCCATGCTAGACTCCTCTCTGCAAGTATAACGGAGTATCATAAATAGTGTGTCGGGGATTTATGCTTGCCCATGGGATAGGTCTTTAGTTGGGGTGGTTATTCCCTCAGCCTCTGCCTCATTCCTCCATCCCTGCATTTCTTGTATGTGGATAAATATTGGGTTGAAAGTTTTGTGGGTGGATTGGTGTCCCTATCTCTCCACTGGGGTTTCTGCCTCCTACAGAAGGTGGCCTCTTCAGGTACTGTTGCTGTAAAATTATAAAAAATGCTGTCTTTTACCCCGCACTAGGTCTAGCACCGTAGTGCCCCAAGATATCTGTTAGATATCTTCACCTCAGTCAGCAAAGCATCTCACCATCTTATCCCATATAATGCTGCCAATGGCTACTCTCTGAGCCTGGTAACAATCTCTCTAGTTCCCAAGGCAGGTTGCCACCATGCCAGACATACAGATCCCAATTCCGTGATGGCCCCAGTATCTCCAGCTACCACCCACTCTCTTGAATTCAATTAAATCATCACATGAAAGAACACACAACACAATAACCTCGGATCCAATTGATAAGATATAATTGCCCACCTAGACATACAAAGCCCTGTACACATCCGTCCCTTAAGAACATTCATAACAACCTGTAAATACACAGAGTGGAATCTTAACATCAGCCTCCACGTTCTCTCGGCTGCTTCTCCCCCCTTCTTTGCTCCTCCTCCTCTCTAAAACTCCCCCCCCCCGCCCATCCTTCTTTCTTGTCCAATGACAGGCCTTGTTCTTTCTTGTACCTGCCTTCACCTGCATAATGACATCATCCTACAAGGTACCATATCCCCAATGCTATGAGTCACACAGCTCAGGTCATCCCTGTTCAATATGGATCTTTCAATTGAGCCAAGAGTCAGGGAACTATGAAACCATTCTTGAGGCTCTGACTAAACAAACTTTTTTTGATTAGTGGCAAGGGTCTCTGAGACATGCACTGTGGACTATTTATGGAACCTTCTGTTTACCAGGGAAGGTTGACAGGTGACCTTAAGACTCTTGGAGATGGGGGTTTGAATATGATAAAAATGTGTCACATGAAAACCTTAAGGGAGTAATTGAAACAAAGAGACTCCAGGCTCTCGGCTGAAGAACCCTCCTGAGGGCTTGCGTTTATCAGCATAATGTGTTTCTAGAATCATCCCCTCAGAGCTGCCGAGGGTGAGGAACGGTTTAATCTTTTCCAGCCAGCGTTGCGTTCCATTCACGCTGAAATTCAGCTTGAAACGGAGCAAGTCTGTTTGGCTTGTCGCTTCAACTTCTCAGCCCTCCGGTGTTTGTAACCACAAAGCTGCTTCTTTCACCATCCTGACTGGAAATGTCCAAAACCACTGCTCTGCTAGGTGCAGGTTTCATTTTTGTCACAGCCACTGGTGACAAAAATTGTTTAGTTCTCTATGTCTGTGACCTGAGCTACTGTCTCTTCGGTCTCTAACAGAGTTCTCTCCCATTCCGTCCCCCCTGCAGTAGTCCCTCTGAAACCTTTCCTTCTATTCATTAGTCACCAGGTGATATTTTGACAATACTGAAGCCAACCCCATTATAATAAACTCCATTTTTTTTCTAGTTTGAAGAAAATCTTTTCGTGGTTCTAAGCTACAGGCTACTTTCCTTCGGGATGCAACGTGTTCCCTAGGCTTGTGGGTGGTGCTTAAGTGTAGGTTCAGTTGAAGGCAGTGGCCTGATTTTGAGTTATCTGAAGTCTTGACTGTGTTACATTGCTGGGACTGATCATGCTGGTGACTGGCTGTAGCTGCCGGCTATTGGCTAGAAACTTTTGTTAGGGATTCTGTGTGTGGTTTGGGTTTTAACACAAAATACTGGCTTATTTCCAGTGGCAGCCATTCAAAGACACAGGAAGTGGAAGCTTGCATTCTTTTAGGGCTTAGACCCCCAAGAGTGGCTTGACGCATTCCAGAGTATTCTCTCTCAAACTAATCACAGAACCCACCTAGATTCTAAGAGACAGAAAAATGCAAACAATTGTGGTCAATCTCCATCTACCACATATAATGTTAATACCTTTGCTTGGAAGGAACTGCCTGAGAAGTTCCAGCAGGTATATTCATAAAGCACACACACTGATAACCTTCTGGGTAAAATTAAACATTAAAGCAAGAATTACCTGCTATCTAAAAGTGGGAATTAGGTTAAAATGTTCTTATTAAAGTATATTTTCATGAAAGAGTCAATTCACAGACGTGAACTGGAAAAGTGGCATCCTATACTAGCTTTACTGACAGGTCATGCCTTCCTCCCCGATCCAGCTCTTCTGACTGTGACGTCTCTTTGGGAGGAGGATCTCAGGCAGAGCTCGCCAGTCAGCATGGGATCTATGCTACCTTTTTCACCTGTAAGTCATATCTCAGCACCTCATGTAATCCAATTCCCCGGACCACACTATTTATATCAACTGACACAAAGAAAGAGTCAAAATGTCTCTACATGCCAACTCCTCCCTGTTTGGCCAGATTTTGGGTATCTTGCTGTTGAGGAACATGAAAGTAAAGGGTTGGGCCTCTGCCATTTTTTTTTAAGGAGGTCGGTATCACCAACAATTCCTTGTGTTCCATGTAGGGTTTCCCCTTCCAATAACCCCATCCACATCCAGTACCCAAGATTAACTTGGACACCATTGCCAAGATACAGGGCACCTTTGTAGAGTTGCATCACAAGCAGGAGAAGAGGAAACCCAAGAGACAGGAGACACCAGCTGTTATAGAGGCTGTGTGGGTTGTGGTAGCTGTTCCTGTGGTGAGTGGTCTAGCCTCTGCTGGGCATTCTGATGAAGACTCTATGCCCTCCCTCATCCACTGTGTACAGGACCAGCCTCGCTGCATGCTTCCTTCTGGCATTATCCCCATTACCTGGTTTCACTCAGGCCCGGTCTCCCCAGAGCCACTCTCCACAGCAGCTCACTCTGGTCCAGAAGCTGCCTGGTCTGTCTCTCTGAGAATCCACCCGGTCACATCTTGATCCTCACTAACCTACCAGAAACCAACCAGCCCATGCTCTCCATCTTTTCAATCAACTCCCTGCCTTTGAGACGGTGCCCCGGGCTCAGGGTAGCATGATATTGCCTTATGGGAGTTTGCCAAGATTTAAGCAGTGGCAGAGCAATGTCTGCAAGGCTCTATGCTCACACAGATCACTGCCATCAGGGTTTTCTTTGTCAAGAGGCAGCACCCTCCCTACCCAGAGTGTGCCAGTGGCCATTCTGAAGCAGTCCCGTTCCCCTTGCTGCTTCTCTTGTGGGGCCTTCTCAGAGCCATGCGTGGATAACATGGTGCTACACAGAGTTGTATCCAGACTCTGTCTTCAGGGGCTCGCACTTGGCATTGTAGGGTGTAATTAAAGTGGTTTTTTCTTGAGGTTTATTTTTTCCACTACCAACACATGCTTACTAAAAAATAAATAGCTGTAAAGAAAGAAGAGAGTGGAACCAGTGAGAAAGCTCTGTGGATAAAGGTGCTTGCTGTCGAGACTGACGGCCCAAGTTCTATCCCTGGAACTAGCATGATGGAAAGAAAGAACCGACTCCTGCAAGGTGTCCTCTGACCTACACTCATGTGGCTTGGTACATGCGTACACACACACACACAGACACACACACACACACATACACACACATACACACACACACACAGACACACACACACACACACACACACACACACACACACACACACACACACACACACACAGACACACACATACACACACACACACACACACACACACACACACACACACACACACAGACACATACACACACACACACCACACACACACACACACAGACACACACACACACACACACACACACACACACATACACACATATACACACACACACAGACACACACACACACATACACACACACACACACACACACACACACACATACACACACACACACACAGACACACACATACACACACAGACACACACACATATACACACACACACACACAACACACATACACACATACACACAGACATACACAGACACACACACATACACACACATACATACACACACATACACAACATACACACACATACACAGCACACACATACACACACACACACACACACACACACACACACACACACACACACACACACACACACACACACACACACACACACACATATACACACACACACACACACACATACGCACACATATACACACATACACACACAGACACACACACATTCACACACACAGACACACACACAGACACACACACACACAGACACACACACACACAGACACACACACAGACACACACACAGACACACACACACAGACACACACACACACACACACACACACACACACACACAAATTTAGAGATGGAGAAAGGAATGGAAATGACCCACCGTTTGGGCACCTGTTATACTAATAGCACACTTCTTTATCTTCTGATTTGCACGAACCACTAGGCCACATAACAACCTGGCCCCTCTACATTTCTTTAACCCAGTACACATCTTTTCATGCCAGTAAAAGTTTATTTATATCCTTATAAACGCAAACACGGCCCCACAATCATTTTGAGAGCCTGTGATGGTGTTATTTACGTATCACAATTTGCAATGCTCCGTGTGAGTGCCTTTTATCTCCTGTTTTGTGTTCTCCTCTACTGGGCCCTTCAGCTCAACACAAGTTAACATGTTTTATTTATTGCTGTCTCCTCCCTGAGTCCTGAGGTCAACGCCTGACACATAATGGAGTTTCAACATTTCCTGTTGAGTGAATGAGTGAATGAGCAGATGAATGACTGATTCCATCAATCAAAGTGGCCCCTCCTCCTCCTCTTCTGAACATACAGACACTCCTGGGCCTTTGGAACAACCATACATTTCTCTGTGGTTAGCTGTCCATCTGGAAGCTGTGTGTAATAAATGCCACATCACAGGAAGTTTAAAAGGATGAAAGAGATAGTATTTATAAAATACTTAACTTCTTTAGAAGGACAATCCCGGCCAACTCCAATGAGTGTACTGTTATCACAGACTCTGCTCAGCCCCATTAATCACATGTGTTTCCCTGGCTTGCATTTTCTCTGAACAGCTGTGTGTCTAACAGTTGTTCCCTGAAAGCGTTTCCTGGAAGCTGAGAGGAGCACTAGCCTCTGTGAGTGAGTGTCACACTTTTTCAGAATAGCAGGGTGTTTTACACTAATTAGAAGGGTGATTCCCCGCCCCCAATTCTCTCAGGTCGGGGTTGGAAGTTATTATTATCTTAATTTTGCTACCAGGAAACTGACACAGAGAGACACCTACTCATGCAGCATTAGATCGAAGATAACAGAAGGAGACCTTGGATTTGAATCTTCTGATTTTCTAGCTACTGAGTGAATTTACCTTAATAGGCTTTTCAAGTCTGTAGAAAAAGAAACAAAATTCTCATAAAATAATATCAAGTTTCAAGAATAAGCATTGGCTACAAGGTCTCCCAGTCAGAATGCTCGTTAGTGACATTTCTTAATTACAATGCACTTAACAGAGCACTCACGTTGAAGGTGGTAGTTCCCTCCCTTTTGACTTTTAAATCTAAACCATAATCTCAAAACGTGCAGAATGCTTGGGACTGGTATACCAGACTCATGGCACAGCCCAGGTGCTAACTGTAGGGAATTCTTGTTACCCTGGAAAAGTGCTGGCTGTAGTTTCCACAAGTCAACAGATCGCCTATGCAAACCAGGCTAGGCTGGAGTTTGGCTGATTTCTCTATTTATTCCCGTATTTACTGGACACTAGGCTTCTGAGAGGAACGAGGAAAGTGAGATACTGTTTCTTGCAGAACTACATTTCTTTGGGAACTCTCAGGAGCATGTGATGAAAAGGTAGCTATGACCAGCGTGCAGACACCAGGCCCGTTTCCCTGCCTGATATGTTATTGTTAGCATTGCCACTATTCCTGAGATGAGTATGTACTCCTGTGTTTAGGAGTGCATATGTGTGTATAGGTGTTTGTTTGTTGTTTGTTTTTTGTAGAGGCCAAAGTAAAACCTTGGGTGTCTTTCCTCAGGTGCCCGTCAGTCACCTACTTTTGTTTTGTGTTTTGAGGCAGTATCTTTCACTATCCAGGAACTCCCTGAGCAGGCTAGACGGTCCAGCCTGCAAGCCCCGGGGATTCTCCTTCGTCTCTTTCTCCTTCCCCAACACTAGGGTTACCAGCACATGCTATCAGACCTAGCACAGATATGTACTCTGGGTATGGAACTCAGGTCTTCTCGTTTGCACAGAAGCAGGAGCTGCGCCTCCTTTGTCCTTCTCGGTGTTCTTCTAACAAGTCCACCATTGTTTCCTGTTTCTGCTGCAGCTTACTAGATCATCCAACCTGGAAGGAGACTGCTGCTAGGCACTCCCTTGCCAAGGGAGGGGCTCGGGGGAATAATTCCTCAGGTTACGGTGCCAGCCCAAGAGCCTGACAGGTAGAGGATGCCTGGTTGTGCTGTCCTAAGGACACATACTCCTGCAGATTCTAGATCTCTCTTAGGAGTTGTGGGAGAAGCCAAGAGTCTTGGTAACATGGCGTCGTTGAAATCGCCGTCCTGGCAGCACCCGTCCTCCTCCTTATCTTGTTTTAATTGCCTCGCTTGCATTTGGCACCGAGTGAAGGATGGGATATAGAGGCAGCACCTTACCAAAACAATGATCTCTTCCTGAATCGTCACTGCCTTCTGGAACACACTTTTGGCATCACTTGGGGGACATTTCAATCCTGGAAGGCAGATAGATAAATCACGTTTAATGCTGTCAGGATGCAGCCCTCTCTTTCTGGGTCTCTGACCCCTAAAAGAACACAGGAACTAAATGAGTTGCTTCTCCCGATCCCTAACAGCAGCTGCTGAGCCACGAAGCCAGCCAATTCTTCTGTAAGGCTGTTTCCAATTTCTGGGTCTCTCTTTGCCATTCTGGCTCTGTTTGGAAAGTAAAGAGAGTTTCTAAATATTTTGAACCCCAGGGTCCTCTGTGGCTTTCTGATGTCTTCTCCCCTTTCACCAAAACATAAAGCAAACACCATTATTTGCTTGGGTAACTCATTCTTTTCTATTCGTGTGGTGGGATGGAACATAATCCAACAAATCCGTCTTCTCCCGAGTCTGTCACCATCTTCCTGATGTAAGAGGTGTAGAGTCACCACAAGGGGCATTCATCTCCGAGGAGGCTGCACAGATGGGTTATCTCAAAGAGGAAGCATGTGAGAAAAGGCGACGGCCCCAACGTTCCAGAGAGGCGAGGTGCAATTAGGAACTTGCTCATTCCCTTTCTACTTCCCTAATAGGGCATCGCTGGTAAATGGTAATTAAGACACAGCTCTGAGGCACTACAGTGGGACTCTCACAAATGGACCAACCCGTTTCGTGAAAATCATATCCAAAAGCCTCTTTGATCCCACCTGTAAGCCACACCTGTTTCTCTCTTGGGCTCAGTAGCCTGTCTGGGCCGGGCACAGCCTCTTGCCTTGCTCCATTTCTTGTATCCAGGCGCACATACACCTGTTGCCCTAGACCAAGTTCACTGGCTTTGATCTCCAGGCACTGTAGGAGCCCTCAGCTGTGACAGGATTTTGGTTAGGCTTCATTGCCCTGGAATGCAGGTCTCAAGGGCTCTGCCCCTGCAGATCTGATAATGAACGTTCCAGGAGGGGAGAGCCTGGTATGTCGGGATGTTCCAAAGACATTCTTTCATACCTTCATTGTTCTGGGAAACTGGCCATTGGTAACGAATAGTGAAGAGATCTAGAGGTCAGAGAACTTTCCAAAAAAGTAGCCCAGACTCCCTCCCATACCCAGGTCCTTCCCCTGCTAGCCGTGCATGTTTTCTCCTTGAAATGGCCAGCACTGTGTTATTCTTTCCTTGGGGGTCCTGATTCAGTAGGCTCACCTTCCTCTCGGTCAGCAAGTAGGAAGACTATATAAAAGTTAAGGCTCCAGGGATTTGAAAGACTGAAATATTTTATGAGAGGGGGGGAAAAAAAGTACAGTTGACTCTTATTTAAATCAAACCGATTTTTAACATATATGGTCACTGCTGTTTAAAAAAAAATTTTTTTTAAGTGGGCCACCTAAAATGTAAGAGTCTTTTGCCAAAAGCCACATCTGACTCGAATAAGCAAATCTGTTGTCTGTAGCCTGTGCATGTAAAACAAAATCCAAATGCAGGCACGCATGCTTTCAATTCCTCGGCGACAGAATCCATATCTTATTTGTGTGTATCTTTGATGTCTATTATGTTATGCCTTCTGAGGCGATTACGTTGCTTTCATTTAATATTTTTTCAAGTTGTTTTAAGTCTCTGAATGAAAGGACCGAAAGAAAAAAAAAAGAAAAGAAAAGAAAAAAAAAGAAAAACCACTGGATTCTTACATCTCAGCTTTTCTGTTGGAAACAGTTTACGTTGAAGTTCTCAGTCTAAACAATTTACAGTTTTCTGGATTAAGATCATGTGGAAGAAAGATGGAAATCCTAAAGGCAGCGTTGCACAAATGTTCCTGCTACTCAAGGGTAATTTAGACGTTTGTAAATTCTCACTGCTGAGAGCAATAGGAGTTATCGGAGTTTTGTGAAGAAGGCTGAAGGTGAGTCTTTTGAAAAAGCCACAGAGGCAGGGAGACAAATCTCCCCAAACCTCAGTGTCTGCAACTGCAAATGTGCACAGGGGACAAAAAAAAAAAAAAAAAACAAAAAACCAAAAAACCAAAAACCCCGAGGATCCAGCTTTCAAGTTGTTGGAGGAAAACAAGCTCATTTACTGCTGATAGGATAGGGGTGGGAGGAAGCTCCATCTGCTGACAGAGCAGACCTTCCACAGTGGAATATTATTTCAGGTTTCTATCTTTCCTCTTTGGTAGGAAGATATTAAAAATAAGTCTCTGGCAGAAAGTACACCAAAAACACTGTCTTTGGAACTGGAGCTAGTACAGATTCCTGGCCAATGACCTTCATTTTTAATGCCGAGCTGCTCCTGGAACCTGCTTTCTGAAAGCACTAAACGCCACTGGACTCTGAGTGGTTGTTTAAGGGCGTCTGAAACCTACGGAGCACACACGCTCCCAGTAATGAGTATGTGTGGGAGAGCTTTTCGTGGACTACGCAGACCTGCAATGAATCTGTCCCAGACCACCTTTGCATGTCTGGAGGGCGTTTTCACATTTTTGCTGAGAACTGTTCTTGCGTGCATCAATATTTCTCTTGGAACTTATGGGTGGTGATATACCGTGCCTCAGGTCAAACGCATGCTTTTTGACTTTGCCTTTACATGTTACATGTGGCGGCGTGGGTTCCTTCCACACTGAATCGAGGGGATGGAAGAGTAAACGATCAATTATTTTATTTAATCTCCTACCCAAATGTTCCGTTGACTGGGGTCTGCTTTGGTGGCTGGGTGGACTCACACGGAAACAGTGGATGAAGGCTTAATGACTTCATTAAGGGGCAAAGCAAAGTCAGGATATTGATATGACACTTTCTACGTAATGTCGTGAATTAGAGAAATCTTACTTATTTTCCAGTCTGTTCTGCTGTTATAAATTGCAGTGTCAGGCTTTACCTGAATCAACTTTTGCCCAGGTCACTGACGCTCCTTCTGAACAGCTCCTTCCACCTTCATTTAACTGTCCCAACCCTTTCGAAATTCACCCCTTCCCCACGTTCTTAGCATGCTTTTGTTATAAACAAAAACTGACTTAAGTTGAGTCCTCAAAAGTAGAAAATACTCCACGTTTTCCTCTGCGGCCACAGGAATCAAATGTGCTTTGTGAGTCTACTGTTCTATCACCAACCACTCCTCACAAAGACTCACCCCTGTGAGTCTTGTATTCTCCACATTGGCCATCCTAGGGACTAACACCTCTCCTGTGACTATAGTCTCTTAAGACTACTCTCTTGTGGAAAACCTTTCTCCAACTTTTCCTAACCCTAAAGGGTATCTTCATGTCTCAGCCTAGGAATCACAGCCATTTTTTTTTTTTTTTTATTTAACCCAGCTCCTGTTCTGTCTCAGCTATCAATATCTGATATTCTGTCTGCTCTGGGGCTCCATGCTCTGGCATAATGCAACAGTATATAGCAGAAAAGTAAAAATTCTAGCTTACAATTGGTCATGTCTTACACAGACTAGGGCACAGAAGGGTTTGACTCTTCTGTGTATACTTAGGGTTGGTAGCAGGCTATAGGGATATATTTGCTTAAGAAGGTGCTTTGTAGGTGCAGTTCTTATCTTTTCTAGAGAGAGGGGTTTAAGGAGTTAAATGCACCTTGCTGTATCGTGCACTAACTTTTGCCTTCTTCTTTCAAAGAACTGATTAGGAAGAGTGAAGCTATTTTTGAAGCAATGTGAGAATCTTACTAGGATTCTGTATGTAGTGTGTGACCACGGAGAGAACACCCAGGGTAATATGGGGCCTTGCCTGGGCTTCCCAGGAAGGGACTAGAATGTCCTGGGAAGAGTGTAATTCTTCAACTAACCAAGCAGGCTCTGCACAGGTTGCACTCTGGGGCTGGTAGTTTTCTATATTCCATTACTGTGCTGTGGTTTGGGTGAAAAATGCCCTCCATAGACTCACCTGTTTGAATGATTGATCTCTAGTTGGTGGTACTGTTGAGAGAGGTTGTGGACGATTTGGAGGGAGTATGTCTCTGAGGGTGGGCATTGATAACCTTGCCACCTCTTCCATTTTACTCACTTTGCTTCCTATGTGTCCTCAAGAGGTGATCTCTCAGCTCACTGCTCCTGCTAGCATTCCTGCTTGTCTGCAAGTCTTTATCATGACACTGGTCTCACTGAAAATCAATAGAACTTTTCTATAAGTTCCTTTGGGACACAATGTTCATTTACCACAGCAGAAAAAGTAACTAATACTGACTGTGAAAAGAGCTGGAGTCTGGATCATGAACATCTGTAATGAAGTCCTGCTTTCTACATCTCAGAACATCGTATTTAGTGCTCCTTGGTAGGACTATTAGTAGCATCTGAAGCCGGGGGTTCTGTAAGATGGATGCCTGATGCCAAGCAAGCAAGCACTCAGCAGATGACAGCTTCTATCCTTCCTCAAGCTGTCAGTAGCTCATGGTTTTTTTTCATTTCAGTACAGCATTGACTTTGAGGGTAAGCATGCCCCATGTGTTGTTTGTAGAGATGGAATTCTTGCCCTGTAATGGTGTACACTCCATGGATACCACCCTGTAGCCTTGAGGTTCTTTGCAATGTGATTTCATCCATCTAAAGCATGTAGATTAGGGCAAGGGCTAATAGGAAGGGCTGAAACTAGCTTTGAGTTTCAGCTGTCAACTGCTCAAGATAAAAATATCTATTCCTATGGCATTAATGGGCCCATGTGTGTGTGTGTGTGTGTGTGTGTGTGTGTGTGTGCATGCACACAGGAACAATGACCTGGGTAAAAGCCTTCCTGAAGGTAGATGACATTGTTCCCTGTACTGGGGTCCCAGACAGAATAATAACGAGAAAGCACAGGCATCAGACTTCCCTTCTCCTCTTCCTGCTCTGCCACTATATGAACAGGTCAAGCTCCTGCTGCCATGGAACCTTCTGCCACCCATGCCTTTCACTTCATGATGGGATATACTCCTCAAATCACAAGCCCAAGCAAATCCTTGGATTTCAGTCATAGAGCAAAGAAGAATAACTAGGTAATACAGGTGACATGTTTATTTTTGGCTTAATATTTAAACACAAATTCTTTTTTGGAGTATAAAGGCAGTTTTACAGGCTCAATAAAAAAAGAGCCAAAATTTACATCCCTGAGGTTTTCTTTTGTTCTTAATCTACACATATACCCATCTTGAAGAATCCTGACAAAGTCTGTAGAAGAAGACTTGAACTTTCATGCCCCTGGTTAGTTTCTGATGGGCATCTCAATGGGACTAAATATTCTCACAGGTAAAACCCCCACAAGGTAACTTGTGAATACCCTAGTGTGTTCCCCACAGAGACCTTCACATGGGTAGAAAAGATGATGATGACAAAATATGTCAGAAGATGTTTGCTTATGCAGTTCCCACCATCTCAAAAGACCCAGAAACAAAGAGGCCTTAGGTTTTACCTGTGAAAGTTCAGTATTTAAATTAAGGAAGATGCTGAATGTGGCAGTACATGCCGAGATCCCAGCCCTTCACAGGCAGAGGCAGATCGAGTGCTGCAAGTCTGAGACCAGCTTGGGCACTTCATATTTTACAAAATAAAAAAGTAATGAAAAAATGTCACTAGTTCCAAAGGAGATAAATACTGGTAAGATTATCCAAGAGATAAATATTGTAAAGATTGGCCTGTATATAATTTCGAGGAAGATTCTGAAGGATGGTTTGAAAGTAATGCCACATAATGCTAAGTTTTTTTTCATCTTAGGCTAGCCATACAGAGTGGAACACTTCCATTTTTAGACACATGGTGGCAGAGGACAAGCTGAGCTCAGAAGTCTACTGCGTGTTGATATTGACTGAGAAAATTCAATGCACTAGCAACACAAAATGCATTGTTGGAACACCTATCCTTTCTTCCTTAAAAGATGCTGTATTTTATGCATAGTAGACAATTTTACAGTGGCACAATAATAGAATGATACAAGATATTTTAAATAGAAGAAAATGGGGAAAGATTTCAGGTTACTAAAAATCCCTCTTCAGAAAACAAATTGTTTAAACATTACTTTTTCAAATGGGTCTGTTAAAACATTGGGATGGTGAAAAAGAAAACAGGAATAGAGGCAAGAAGAACTTGAGTCACAAAAAAGGAGATAAGCTAATTGGTTTTTCTAATTCGCGTTCAGTCATGTAGGTTCTTTGTTTTTGTTTTAATTCCATTGACCATTAATTGTGATAGGAGGAGACAGGATCAACACTGAATACAGTCCTTGCATTTTTTCAGTTTGCTCTGCATTTGTTGGACACAAACTCTTGTGGTTTAAAGATAGAGGTCATGTGGTGGGAATTACTGATTTGTATAATAAGTATGGTATTTATACACTTTTTCATATATGAGATATAGAAGATTTAAAAGAAATGGTCTCTCCTCCTTTAGGGAATCTCACATCTTATTAAGCGATGGTTCTGACATAGGATAATTTCTAACGGATGTTTTGTGTTTCCTCTTAAAACTAAGAAAGGACAGCATCAGAAAGGTGTTATAAGGCATCGTGGTACAGCTAGAAGCGGGTGGACCCAGGAGGATAGGGTTTAGGCCACCTACTTCAAAGGCATGAGTAGACCATCTGAGGCTGCTGGGTCTTGAAAGGTTTTATTGAAAGATCCAATGGGTTAAATGGAATGTGTTTTAAGAAGGGTGGAGCTGTGGTGTCAAGGTAGACATTAAAAGGCATTAAGGCTGCAATTGCCTGGGAAGCCTGGGATGGACAGAACTGGCCACAGGGATGGTTAAATGATCTGGAACAGAGTGCTCTTTATGGGTCAAAGGCTGAGTGAATGTTGTCATTGTGTGTGAGGTGGTGAGGCACCTGAGGGCACAGAAGGAGGGTGAAGGTTCCTGAGTCTAAGACACATTGAGAGGGACTGGTTAGAGAAACCCAAAAGCATAGATGAGAAATGTCAAGTGTCTTAGACATCCCTCAAGCAGGTAAGGTAGTCAGTTTGCCTTGGGAAGCAGAATGGAGTGAGAAGAAAGGAGGGTGGGACCAAGATCACCATCTTGATTTTTTTTTCTTTTCATAGTATTTTTTTACTAATTTGGGACTTCACATCCTAAACTCAGATCACACTCTCTTCCCTAGTCCTTTCAGGCCCAACTGCCCATCCTGGTGACTGTCACTGTACAAAAAAGCAAAAAGAAGAAGAAAAGGGAGGAGGAGGGAAGGGAGGAAGGAGGAGGAAGGGGAAGGGGAGGAGGGGAAGAGGAAGAGATAGGAGGAGAAGGAGAAGGAGAAAGAAAGAGGAGTTCAGTTGAGTGCCCATATACTCAATGGAACATGGTCAAACTTCTGCTGGATAGCCCTTAGAAAACAAACAAAAACAAAACCTGAATCCCTTCCCCATCTGCTCCTTACCAGGAACCATCGGTTGTGGAGAGCTACACTTCAGCATCCTTTTGTCATAATTTTTAAAGATTTCTCTTGTATGGATTTATGTCTAGGCTGTTACTTGGGTGGGGAGGTGGGAGGTTTGTCAATTTCTAAAGTCTGTTTTGAAGAACATAAGGTAAAGTGATGACAGAAATCCCCTGAAAGAAAGATCTGGAAAAAAGGAGGCTGGTCAGTGACAGGCTACCTCAGAATCCAAAAAGGACAATATGTTACCACAAATGAGGGGAAGGTTGACTTTAAAGCCTGAAGGGCTGGTTTAGTTTGTGACACAAGAGCCTCTAGTCCATGTCACAGAGAAAACAGCAAGCTTTCCCTGAGACTCAACTTCTAAGACCTTATCAGCACTCAGATTTGGATTTTATTAAAGGCTAAATGAGATGGGAACACCCACAGTACTTGGCCCTATGCAAAGCCCCCAGTCCTGCGTGGTACAGATGCTGAGCTAAAAGGCAAAAAGTCAAAGAATGTTTCTTCCCACACGGTGGTGCACCTGAAGCAGATGTTTTCCCCAGAATGAGGGAGGCTGTGCTGTGGCTTTAATGAGGCTGTTGTCTCAAAGCCTTTGGTTATGAATCTGGAGAGTGACATGTTTAGTGTTTTCTTGGGAGCAGGCAGAAACGATTACTGTGGTAGGTAATCTGAATCAAAATCCACATCACAATTTATAGCTGAAGTCTAATGTTCCTTATGGGTAATAACTGTTGACTGATGCTTGGGAAGGCATCCGATATGGGAGGTGAATAGGAGGCAACATTAGCAAAATGGGGCCTGGTAATGAAAATTAAATGGGCTATGTAACTTAGGAAAACAGATTATATGCTAATTAGCATATCCTTCATTAGCCCTTTGCCAGGGGTGCAGGAAGACTTCAGGATCAGACCTTGACTCCTGGCATCTTCCTGGATGAACTACTGCTTTTGTTTTTGCATGCCTCAGTTTCCTCTTGTATGAAGGAAAAGGAAGTAATAGAATGGAAGTTCATGGGGTTTTATTAGAAATAAATTCTATTGCCAGAACACCCTATAGCATACACAAGTGCATTGTGAATCATGGGATCATCTTTCTGCTATTGTCCTGTGAGCAGTATAGGTTTATACTTTGTTGCTTTTCTTAAATAGACACGTGGGGCTTTTAAGTTACTAGGTCAAAGTGCAAAAGTACGAGATAGATACAAGATGGCTCAGCAGGTCAAAGAGTTCAGGTCTTAGGTACAGACAACCTGAGCCCACTTGGACCCATAGCACAAAGACAAACACACAGTAATAAATAAAGTAAATTGTCAGATGGGGGGATGGGGTAGAACCGCTGCTTGAGTTTATGGGCTTAAAAGTATTCCAGGTACAGGCCCTGTAGCCCTGGCTGACCTGTCTGTCAATCTTCTGTGGACACAGCAACCCCTAAGCTTGGTAAGTTTTCTGCCACAGCCTCCTGACTGCTGGGATTCCTCAAGGTACCATCTCAGACCTAGCTTCAGATTTATAAGTTTTGTGCAATTCATCCTTTAAATTAAAAGGAGATTTAACATGATTTTGATTTCAACAGTACCACCATCATAGCTTCTCCTCAAGCACCATTTCTACATGTGTTAAGTGGCTCTTGAAGAGTCCCTCCTTTGGTGGCTGAGGTATTTTTACCTGTGGGGACCCTGGCCTTTCCCCAGGGCCTGCCTGAACCTGAGATCACAGCAAGATCTCCTGGAAACACCTCTTCGTCTCTGTAGCCTGCTTTCATTCTGATTGGTCTGGACCACATTAGGTGGTTACCGGCCTGAATTCTACTGGTTGGATTCTGATCAATGGTAATGTAATGTATTTTCAGTAAATGTTCAGTAATATTGCTAGATATCATCATCCAAACAGATTTATCATCTGGATAATAGGAAGGGTTTTCAGATTTAATTCTTGTTTCTTGGGCTAATTCTTGTGAACAGGATGTCTGTGTACCTGTGTCTCTAAGACCATTTGTTTCTTTCTGTGCAGTTTTTTCATGCTTTTGTTTTACTTTTTATTCTATTCAGGAGATACAGTTTTATTGGTCTTTTTAATGGCATAAATGGTTTTTAGAGAGTAAACATATCACTCTGCCTTATGTACTGATTAGACATATTCTTTCTAGTTTGCTTCATCCCCCAGAAAAAAAAATGTCATCTGGTTTTAAAACTGTGCTTCAAAGCTCTATGGCCACCATCATGAGGCTTGAAGAGGAAGAACGTGCTTCATATTTTTGCTTCCAAACAGCCTGTCTTCCCCTTGATTTAGATGCTCTATTTTAGATAGCTTTTGAAGTTTTTAGAAGAAGAGATGACGTTCTGTGTTAATTCTTTCCTTTCCAAGAACTATTTAGTAGCCCCCAGATTTTGAAGAGATTCTCTGGGTCAACGATGTCACTGCTGAAAGCAGGAGATGGAGAATTCTGAGGTTCAGAGAATTACTCTCTCAGACTGTATCAAGGATGTAGCTGTTGGGACTCCCAAAAAGTAGGCACAATTTGGCAGGACTTTTATGTCCCAGCCTTTTGAATCAAGACTACAATATCTTCTTAGAGAAAATGGGCAAGAAGATATGTTCACCAACTCAAACTTTACTGACATTTGAGGACAGTCTAATCCCAGCTATGATGCCGTTGCTTCCCTAAAATAAGTTTACAGAGGAGGAAAAAAAAAAAAAGACTATGATTTTTTTTTTCAATTTATTTAGTTGAATTCATGAAGAAAAGACCCTCTGAATGAAGAGATTCTTAGATCAAAAAAAATTCAATTATTCTCCAAGCTCCTAATGAGAGTACTTTTCTGTAATTTTGAAAATACTTAGGCTAATGTTCCTTTTGCTTCATTACCAAAGCGAGAGTGCAGGTGGGGACAGACGGGTTAGAACAAGCATTGCTTTGTTCCATTTTCCACCCTCAGTAGTTCCAGATCAACCATTTATAAGTTTGCAATACCCCCCCCCCCAAGGCTTTACATAATTGTTATTGTTCCAAGGTACGGGCTGCACCACCCCTGGAACCAGCATTCCGCTTTCTTCACCTTTTACCCATGTTGTTAGACATTAAAGTGTCTTTCTCTCTATAACATTGGGTTTCCATCTAAGCACCGGTGAAAAGAACTCATTCCTGTGTGTAAAAAAATAAAATACAAGAGACCGTGGTCTTTCCCACATTCTGTTGAAAACGTCGTTCATAGTTTTGCAGGTAGGGTGGCTCTGTTATAATTACATCTCACAAGACAACTCGGTTAAGGTTTACTAGAATTCACTAACAATTTTTAGTGCAGAAAATGCAAAGCACACAGAATTAGGGTACGCAGGAATATTGAAGAGAGCATCTTATAAGTACCATAGGAAGCTAATCATAATGTAATGCCCGTTACAGTGATAGCGTAAAACATACATCATCAGAGAAAGATCCAGTTTTGCTCAGCGATCATAAACAACGATTTCCTACATTGTACAGGAGACATTTCAAGAAAAGATACTGAACAAACCGAAATTTCAAACTTCGTTATCTCAAACCCTGTTGTTGACAAGTCAGAGTAGTTTTTTTTTAAATAATGTATGTCTGTAGTCTGTCATTTTTTTTAACCTTTAATTTTATAAGCTCTGTGTGTCCATGTGTATTTCCGTGCAAGGTGGAGTGCAGGGCCCTTCGTGGTTAACGGTATCGGATTACCTGGGCTGGAATTATAGATATTCGTGAGCCACCTGATGTGGCTACTGAGAAATGGCTCGGTACCTCTACCCAAGGTCAGTGTGTTACCCTAACCCCAACCCCTGAGCAATCTTCCCAGCCATGTTCCTTCCCCTTTCCTTAAAAGCCTCAGTCAAGTAGCATTTAGTACTAACGCATATGTCTGTGGAGCATTTTAAAGGTGCTAGAGGACTTCAAGAGAAACCCTTGCCGACAGCAGTCAGGCTGGGCAGGCTGACTTAGTGTAGGATTCCGGATCCACTGGGTCATGTTCCCAATGCTAAAAGCCATTCATTTGCATTTTCAGAAAAGAACAGCCCATAGAGCAGAATATCGTTGAACCAGCAAGACTGTTTCATTATAGGAAGTTATTATTTTGATCACGCCGTTGGTTTCTGAAGTCTCTTGGCAACAATACAAAAATAGCTTTCCCCCGTTAACAAAGAACAATCTGGAAAAAACAAATTAGAAATGTGTTTAAGGACAAAATAAACAGACATTTTATTTTTTTAAACTTGGGGCCTCTGATTTCATAGACTTCAGGAATCTGGGGCTTTACCAATCTCCACAGTTTATTAGCCTGTTTAAGATTTGCCTTGGGAGAATAATTTTCCAATGCTTGGAACAATGTGGGTTCACATTTTTTCCAAAGCGCTTTACAATAATTATACACACACACACACAAAAAAAGCTCTATCTTTACATATTAAATTCCAAATAAAGAAACAGTGTCTGTATCACTCGTCCTGTTTTATGATGGAATTCGAGAAGGCAGAGAAAATTGCAAAAATGAAAATGGCATATCTCAGCAGAGTTGAGACTTCATCTGGTGAAGGGATTTTTTAAAATCAATTGGAAAAGTCATTCACAGAGCCAGGCCCCATGTTGAAATCTCCTTATAGCGTTCACTGGGATGGTGCCTAGGATTTGCTCAAATAACTCCTGTCTCGTTCTTGCTGTTACCATATTATACACACACTTTTGCCGCTGCTAAAGAGGCTTGGTCTAGCATTTGTCCACCGATGCGGATCCGCCTAATGCTTGTTGAGTCTCCCAGCTCCTTCTGGTGATTAGAAAATTTCCATACCCACTTCATTGTTTACTTTCTACAACACTTGTTTGTGTAGATAGGCTAACTTAAAAAAGTATGGAATCGCAATATTTTCAGATGCCTATAGTGAGCCCCCCACACTCCCAATATACAAGACAAAGTGAGATCCCCATGTGTTTTCTGTGATCCCTAAGAGGAGGGAGAAATCCAGAGCTGTTTGGGAATTTCATTGTGGTGTCAGATACATTAGGTGAGGCTGGCTACATCTTGAGGCTTGGCCAGGCGTAATGAGGAAAGTGGATGTGAGGAGGAAGAACAGCCTGTTTAAATTACAGCCTTCAAGAGCTGCTGATGGCCTTGCAACCAAGGGACCTTGGCGTGTGCAGGTGTTTGCCGAGAGCCAGTGCCAGTAAGAATACTGTGTGCAGTTCTGGGCGGTTCTTATCTCTCTTGCTCCAGGGACCCAGACCCTCCTTTTATTATAGTCGTAATGTTTCCTGTCCAGAGATGACATACTCACAGGAATAGCAGCCAACAACCTAGAAAGCTGTGTTTGTTCTGGCGACTGCTCTTTTCCTGATCTGTTTTCTCTTCATCCCGGGACTGTTCTAAGCCTCCTCTCTCCCAGTCCCCTGTTCCCTCTTGCTGACTTTCACCTTCCCTTGTCTCTGTCTGCTTCCCTGCTTCCTTCCAGCTGCTATGCTGGCTAGGGAAAAGCTACCTAAATGGTCCATTTGGGCGACCTGGATTCGACACCCACAGGAAAGGGACTGTTGGATCTTGGAGACTTGACCAGAGATAGAGCAAAGGGAAGATACTGCGTCTTGTGTACTTCCCACTTCACACACACACACACACACACACACACACACACACACACACACACACACACACACACACACACACAACCTCTTCAGACAGGACTGTTGCTTCTGAGGTACCAGGGACAGGTGTCCCAAACAGTGAAAGGTAGAAAACATGAGGGAGTTTTTCCGTTTGTCTCTGGAAAGGCAGGTAGAGCCAAACTGCAGAGCCGAGAACCGAAGCGTATGAGAAGGCACAGCCCCACCCTGGGCTTTCAGGAGTGTGTCCTCACTCTACAGCTCACTCCCTGGTTCTGTGGTTAAGTGCTCTCATGGATAGTGACTGTGTGTGCATGCGAGAGCGCACACGTGTATGTGTGGTGTGTGTGAGTGTGTGTGTGTGTAGGCATGTACATGGGTGTACATTATATATAGGTGTATATGTAGGTTTGTGTGTGTGTGAGTGGTATGTGTGCATGCATTGTAGGCATGTACATGGGCGTACATTGGTAGGGATATACATGTATATGTAGGTTTGTGTGTGTGCATGTGTGTGCATGTGTGTATAGGCATGTACATGGGTGTACATAGGTAGATATATTATATGTGTATATGTAGGTTTGTGTGTGTGTTCAATAGAGAGGTTTGTGTATAGCTACCTATAGATGTAGTGTAGCAATATATGTGTAAAAGAAAAGACTAAATTTTGTTCTTCATTTCTTACAGGTCTATTTTTTCTCATGGAAAAAACAAGGATGCAGAAAATTTTCACATAATCTGTGGGGTTTCAATCTCCACAACTAATATCTAAAACTAATACTGTGTAATGTTATTGCATCTCTCTAACTGCATGAGCATCAGCACAAAACATATATATTAATACCCACGATATTCAGTAGTAGAAAGGAAGAGTCCTCAGTTCTTTATAGAGACAGATAAGAGGTGGGCTTTCCTAATCTCGACCATTATCGACAGCCCTTGCCAGCAGTCCCCCCACCCCGTGTGTGTGTGTGTGTGTGTGTGTGTGTGTGTGTGTGCGTGTGTGTGGTATGTGTGTGTCTTCCTGTCTCCACTTCTCTGCTTCACTGTGGAGCTATACTATCATCCATCCACTGTCACAATTGTTGTCACTGTCATTGTCTGCCATCAGTGCCACTCTCACCATCACCGCCTTTGCACTGTCACTGACACTGCCTCTGTCACTATCACTATCATTGCCACCGTCCTGTCACCCATCCACTATCAACATCCTGTCACCATCACCTTCATTATCACTACACTGTCACTATCATTCTCCTTCATTGCCACTCTCACCATCACTGTCACTATCCTGCCATCACTGTCACCATCACTGTCCACTATCCATTCTCTATCATTGCCACTCTCACCATCACCATCATTCTCCCCATCATTGCCACCATCACTGTCACTATCATTCTCACCATCATTGCCACTCTCTTATCACCATCACGGTCCACCATCTGTTCTTACATCACTGTCACTTCCTATCATCATCCGCTGTCCCTGCTGTTGTCACTGTCACTGTCACTATCACCATCACTGTCACCACCACTGTCACTATCATTCTCCCATCCCTTTCACTATCCACCACCACTGTCAGGTATCCTGTTACTATCACCATCTATTTATCACCCACTGCTGTCATTGTCACTGTCACTATCACTATCACCGTCATTGTCACAACCACTGTTATTATCATTGCCACTATCTGCCATCACTGTCTGACAGTGCATCATTGTCACCTATCATTGTCTCCATCGTACTGTCATCACTGTCCCTGTCTATCTGTTGGGGTTGTTTTCTCTCTTCTTTTCCATTCAGTGAAAAACACCTTCTTGGCTCTGGAGAAGGACTCTGATTTAACATGCAACAGGAGCCATCCACATGTAAGGCATATGGTTTGTATATCTGAAATTTACATGGTTTATCCTGACATGTTCTCATTTTTCTATATGCATGCTGGGTGGCACATCTACATTTGGTTAAGCACAGGTAAAGCTTCATTAAGGAATCCCTGCGGTGTTTCGTTGTGTCTGGATCCCTCTCAAGGCCTTCCATGGGATTGTTGGAATACAGCGGATGGTAATTGAAATAATTAGGAGGTAATCTTTTTTAACCTCCTGGTATACTATCCAGTGACATGAAATCCCTACACTGTTGGTGTCAGCTTTGCATTTTTCCATGTCCATCTAAAACTGCTGTAGTAGACATGTTTCTGTCAACCCTATCTGGGGTTCCTACATGCCCATCCTTTTCAGTACTCGGTATAACTTTTGCAACCATGATGGAAATATTCATATTTCAAAAAACGAGGTCAGAGGCCCAGGTAACATGTGAGCCATTTAAGTGTACATAGGATATAGTGCTATAGTGAGACCAGGAGACCTATGACCCAGTTCTACCAAGCTTTAGTCAACACAGTACCCACAAAGTTGTGATCTCACCCTCTGGCAGCTTGGCTTTTTAAAAACAAATGTTGCATGTCAGAACTATAACGCTACCCACAGCCCATTTCTAAAGCATTTGGAAAGAAATACAGTTTATATAAATTGCATATTCAAATGTTTTTCTCCCAACTCCACTGCAATTTTATAAAGAAGAAAAGCTGGAAGCCCGGACTGACTCACCCCCCACAACTGTCAAGGGCTCAAGGTTACCAAAGGATGGACAGGGCAGAAAACAGGGAGCTGAAGTTGGGCATTCTGTCCTTATCCTGGCAGCACCTCCCAGTGACTGTCATGTGACCAGATGTTTGCTAGCAGCTCCAGTTCTAATACTGATTTTTGTCTGCAAAGCAGTCTGGGGTTGGATTATAGATGTTACTAACTAAATAAGTCTTTCCAAAGTTCACAAATAAGTCCACAGGGAGCATTTAAAACTCAATTGTGTCTCCAGGGTCCAATAAATAAAAACATTTTGTGTCTCAGGAGGAAACCTGCCCAGCTTCTCCCTCCTCTTCTCAATTTCTTTCTCTTCTTTTACATAGAAAGTCTTAATTGCAGGCTGACCCAAACAAGAATAAGTCTATATAGTACAAACTTTATGAGAAAAATTGTATTTGCAGGTGTCACAGAAGCATAACCGTGAGCATTATATTGATTGTGGTGCTTAAAGTGTTTTGCTGATGCTTATATACAACAGCATATTAATAAGTAAGTTTCTCCCCTGATGAAATGATATGCTCTGTTTTAGACTTGAGAACAGGTGACTGCTTACATTCAGAGCAATGTAATTGTTAAAAGGAAGTTATCAGATTAAGAGGAATAGGCTATGGTGAGCCCAAGACATATAGGCAATTATCAGGTGATAAGTGGACAGGAGGACACCAAGAAAGAAAGTTACCAGATAGATATTCATGTCCCAATTCCTCATGGGCTCATGTGCTTTTCTGTGCTGTGGGGCACATGAATGGTATAAAACATGTATGTACAGTATCCCACTCAGTCATGTCAGGCTTTGAAAGAACATGGGGAAAATAACTTCCATAGGTCACATATATGTCTGATGGTATAATGTCTCCCTCAAAACTGTGAGTTTTTCTAATAATTGTGATCCCTCATCCCAAAATTCAGCTTTGCCTATACCAGGTCCTCCTGTGCATTGCTAGGTTTGTTATGGAAGCTCTGACATGAATGTTGAAATATTTGCAAGTGTGTCCCTCACCCTCACTCCTCAAGCCCCGCTTCCCTGCAGCTACTGTTTGCTCTCCCACAAGGTTGAACTTTGAGAAGCTGATCTATTCAGAACAGAGGCCTTCTTAGTGCAGTTAAGACTTGTGAAACAAGAATTCCTTTAAAATTAAAGGCTGTGTCTTTGACTCTAGAAAGTTCTCTTTGTTCCAAATGAACAAAAAGATAATGGAAGTAAAAAGAAATCACAGTAGCACAAAGGAGCCATTAGATTTATTTGCTATCCTTATACTTCATTGAACATTAAACAAAAAAAATCCCAGCCAAGTTTATACCTGGGAAGTGTCTTTTAGCATTTACAAAGTAGACTTCACTTGTGGCACCGAGCATTTTTAAAATAGCATCAGTTAATTATTTCCATCAGAAGCAACAATACAGTAAATGTCATATTAGTTATACCTGAAAATTGCTTCAGGCTGGACCAAGAAGGACAATGTAGTAGGCTAATTTAAAATGTATATCCTAAAAGAAAACAATGTATGATCCTAGCAAAATAAGAGCCTTATATGGAATTGGACTTCTTTGGAGAAACTTTTTGCCCATGACTTGAGGGCATTTCAAAAGTGGAGCATGTTTCAGGATTTTTGGACATTCCCTGGGTGCCTCCTAAGACGAGAACGCAACTAAGATGCTCTGGAAGGTCCTTCCAGTCATGGGTAACTGTTCCTGTCTTTTTCGATTATCAGTCTTCTGTTTGAAAAAAAAAAAAAACCAATCAATCAATCCAAACAAAACAACTCAAAATGGAGCATGTGTCTGATGCATGATTTTTAAGATGGAGCATTGGTTGTAGTTGTAACGGAAAGAGCATGTATGGGGCATGACATTATTAGCCAATAATGATCATCAAGAAATCAGCTGATTTTCTAGTGACTCAAAAATTTTACTGGACAGATTCTCGTGTCATGTGAATGAATGAGTGATAAGGCATCCTGAGAGCATCTGCACCTTTCCCCAAAATTAAAATGAAGGTAGTGAATCAATTCCAAGCCCTTAAAGTTATTTGCACAATGTACTACTCAAGTGGACTGTGGTGTGCTTTAAGAACAACCAAAAGTTGTGACCAGTTTTCTTCACTCAGATGATCTTTCTTCCAATAATTTTTTTAAAATTTAAATTTTTAAACTATACTGCCGCCTACACTTCATTACGTGATGTATGTATGATAATCATGGGAAACATTCTTGGGGCTTCAGTTGAGCATACACATAT
This sequence comes from Rattus rattus, assembly GCF_011064425.1. Classification (NCBI taxonomy): domain Eukaryota; kingdom Metazoa; phylum Chordata; class Mammalia; order Rodentia; family Muridae; genus Rattus; species Rattus rattus. The sequence goes on from NC_046166.1 coordinate 75,488,097, forward strand.
GTGAATTTGGGGCCTGACTCTGAGATCAATATTTCCTGAATGGTACTATCATCACCTTTCAGGAAGTACAAAGAATCATCTAAGATTCTTTTATCAATACTAATTACCCCACAAAAATGTCACCCACATTTATGGGAAGAAAGAGCCCTTGCTCTAGTAAACTATGGACTTAATATTAAAAGAGATGAAAAGAGATGAGAGAGAGAGATGAGATGAAGAGAGGCAGAGAGGCCAGAGAGAGAAGAGAATCAGAGGGGGAAAGAGAGACAGAGACAGAGATGGGGGGAGGGAGGAGGGAAGGGAGGGGAGATTGGGAGGGAGGAGAAAGCTGAGCCTGTAGAATTAAGAAGTACATATTACTTCTACATCTCTGACTTCAACTCTGAGCCTTCTTGCCCTGTGACTGGTGCATTGTTCCTAAGTCACATAAGAGATATGCAAGTCCTCCTTTGTTCTCCTCTTTGATAGTCACTGCACATAACAAAAAGGGCAGGGCTGGGAGGGGGGAGGGTAGAAAAGTGAGGATATGAAGGGAAGGGAAGACCAGGAAACTCTTTCACTACTACACCTTCTTTGTTCTGGCCCAATATTTAACTTTGTCTTAGAGCTCACTGCGTCACTCAGTCAGACTTGTTTACTTGAACAAGAAAGGCTTTTCTCCCCTAAACATTCAAATCACATTTTCTAATAATTTTTTGATTGTACTGACCACTAGAATGCTTGCATGATGTAATTTACATTTATGAGATGGATTGAAATTGAAAGGCAGGACCTTGGAATGAGCTCCAAGCTCTTGAGACTTAGCACCAACTAGAATCTTCGGATGGGTTTCTGAGATCTTTGGAAAGGATATTTATCAAGATATGGTAATATACGACACACTAACAACTCTCGGTCTTTCCTACTAGACTTAAGCACCTTTGGGGGTTTCTTTTAGTGAGTTATTAATTAACATATAGTCAGGGCTAAAGTTACTGAATATTATCTTCTTCAATATTTTTGTGGTATAGTTGTTTTTGAAAGTTTCCTCCCTTATAGTATTCATGGAGACTAGTTTCCAATACCAAGTCTTTTACACACAAGTGGAGTCTTGTTTACATGCTGTCCTGCATCTCCTCTTGAAGACATAAATCATCTCTAGGTTGGCTTATAATTGTCTAGCATACTGTAACAGCAGTGTAGATGACAGTTCTAATGAGTATTGTTTGAGAGAGGGAAGGGAAGGAAGCGTGTCTACTTACTTGTTCACAGAAGGACACAAAATTTTTGTAGAATGTTTTCAGTCCATGGATGGTTACTTCCAGGGACGTAGAATCCAATGTGTAAGAAGCCCTCTCTCTCTCTCTCTCTCTCTCTCTCTCTCTCTGTGTGTGTTGTGTGTGTCTTCGGAGCTGGGGACCGAACTCAGGGCCTTGCGCTTGCTAGGCAAGCGCTCTACCACTGAGCTAAATCCCCAACCCCGTGTGTGTGGTTTTTTATTGCTAAAAGATGATTTTCCTTTTTAAAAGAAAAAAGTTGCCTCTATAAGGTAGCCCATATTCTCGATACCAGGGAATCCCATTCTTAGGCTGTGACATGTCTGAGGCATTACACCTGAGTCAGACAGTGAATCAGTTCTCTCAGTGACAATGGCAATAAATCGTTCACTCTCAGCAGCTCAGGACTCTGTCCTCCGGCATTTTCTCTTGTCCTCATTTATCTCTTGCTGACCTTTGCCCATCTACCGGCCCGTTGCTGTTTACAAGCAAAAGGTGCCAGCGTTATATTTTCAGTTCAGACCTATCTTTTGAATTAAACATAGAATTCAGTTGCCTGCGTACAGTGTTTGTTTTAAGGACTGGTCCACTCTCAGCAAACTCACCTTCTGCTTATCCAGTGGATGTATATGCACTGTGAACTGCCTCATCTCAATCATTTGGATCATGAAATCCTGAGGACTCCTCGGTAATCTTCCTGACTATCCTCACCCTCATCTCTAATCTCAACAATATGGCCAAAACATGCCTTCCCAAATGTGTGGTGAAACGTGACACATCATACTCAGCTCTCCATTAGAAATGAGAAACAAAAGCCGTGCTGGGTCTGGGACTGTTCACACCAGTCAGGTCTCCATTTCCATCAACACATTTGGCAATATTTGCCTCAGAGTGGGGAGTGATACCCTCTCCTGGCTCATTAATTGTTCTCAGCCCTGAAAGTACTGCTAAGGCCGGACCCAGCTCTGCTGCCTTTGCTCAAAGTCTTCTTTAGCAAGCCTTATCTAAATCACTTTTTAAAACTTTTACATTCAAGCTGGTATTCTCCATTGCGGTCTTTTGCTTTCACAATTGTCTAATGTGTCATTAACTCTACTTTCTTCTGATGCATCCCAGATGCCTGGAATCGAGCAGGCACATAAAAGATGTTTCATACGTATTTATTGAATGAATGAAGTCTTAAAGGCATGTGGAGTCAAGGCAGTGTTTCAAAATAACATCTGTTCCTGTAGGGGCTCAGAAACTGAATGAGGGAGGAGGCCCAAGAGAAGGTTCTCAGGAACTAAGTAAGTCATCTCCTCCTTAAAGGGAAAGCATGAAGATCCAAGAAACAGCAGGAGGGATCTGACTAGGGTGTGTCCAGTAAAGGCCTCCTCATCCCTCCTGCCCTTTTCCCCTTGTCCCGGCTTCCTCCACTCAGGCCCCTTACAGTTTTTCATTTCACTTTCTCATCAGACCAGTTCTGAAGGTTGTCCTCCTGGCTAGGATGTAATGTCCTTGGGGGATGCGGATCTTTGTCCCGTTCCCAGCTGGAGTCTTGATGCATAGCCAGACTGGAATGTTTGTGGGATGAATCTTGTGAGCCACACCCTGATCCAGATTATATTAGCAATTATCCCTGACAGAGAACCTGGGAGTCCACATGTGTAGGGCTCTGGTTCCCAGGCAGACCGTCTCCAAGTCCTTCTAATATCCTCTGTCTGCAGCACTGTGACTCATAAGAACATTTGCAGAAGAGAGTGAAATAGAGATGAATCCACTCCCACTTCGTCATCATTATTAGTTGTTCATGGCATGGAGGTCCAGGCCTTGAAAGCTGTTTGTGGAAAGCAATCTTCTGAGGTCTGACATGACCATCAGCTCTGGTGGGCATAGTCATGACAATGAAGCAAACAGAGGATGCAGCAATATCAAGGTGCTGTGGTAACAGTGATGGGGCTATGAACCCTCTAGTAGAGGGACACAGGCCTCTTGCCGAGGATTCCACCTGTCTTCCCCATGCATGGGACCTTGGGAGGCACTAAAATACGTAGGAGGTTGGAGGTTAAGTAAGGGCCTCACTAGAAAAATGGGGTGGTGTTTCTTCATGATCTCTATGTTTTTGAGTCCCTCACAGACCCGTAAGAAGCTGCCCACCTGTGTGCTCCCGTAAGCAAGCCTGATGAACTCACTGGTTTATCAGGTTGAACTTGGCTGGAATAGTTTCTTCACAGCTGATAATATGCTTGTCTATGCCTTCCCAGGAAAAGTCATGCAAAACTGTCAAGCAAATGTACCACGTGAAGCTACCAAAGACTGTTCCTGGCTGTAGGTGGGGAGTGTGGGTATCGGGAGTAGCTCAGAATTCTGGGAAAGACGCCATGATTGAGATGTATTTGCATGGCTGTGGTATGCTTGCCTAAGCACAGAGGGCATTCAGAACCAGCATCAAGAACAGAGTGGGCAGCGATGTAGCCTATCAGTTAAATCTGCTTGTGTCCTTTACCAATTATTATGGTCCAAGAGCTAAAGCACTACTTTTTTTTGTTTGTTTTTGTTTTGTTTTTGTTTTGTTTTTTCTTTTTAAATGCATTTGATGGTAGACATTGGAAAAGAGAAAAAATAGTGCTAATCAGTTTGTGAAATTATGTAGCTCAAATGTTAGTATCACATTTACTGGAACACAGCCACGGCTGCTGATATCATTCAATAGGAAGAGCCTGTACCGTGCAGGACAGCACTTCTGCCTCCCGAGAAGAACCTATGCTGGCTTCTATTAAATTGAAAGAAAGTGCCATGCAAGACCCTGTAATGACATCAACTTGCTGAACCATGGCATCTTACTGGCATGTGTGTCTGTATATCTTTGTGTGAGTCTGTGTTTCTGCATGTGTGTATGTGTTGTATGTCTCTGTATATGTGTATGTGTGCTTGTGTGTCTGTGTGTGATAGAAGGGGATAGGGAGGATGTATATATTAAACAAAATTTTGGCCTTGGGTTTAACTTCTTCGTCTCTACTCTCTTTATATGCTAAGCCTCAAGCTCCCCCTGTGGGACTGAAGAAAGGGACAGAGCCTTTGATGCTGACTAGCTAATGTTTTGCAGCTGTGTGTGTGTGTGTGTGTGTGTGTGTGTGTGTGTGTGTGTGTGCATTTGTGTCTGTGTTTTGTATGCATGTATCTGTGTGTGTGTCTATGTTTCTGTGCCTGTCGGTTCATGTGTCTATGTGTGTCTCTGTGTGTGTCCTGTGTGTGTTTGTGTGTGTATCTGTGTTTTGTGTCTATGTGTGTTTATGTGTGTCTATGTGTGTGCCTGTGTGTCTGTGTGTTTGTGTATCTGTGTTTATGTGTCTATATGTGTATATGTGTCTGTGTGTGTGTGTCTGTGTGTATGTGTGTATATTTGAGAACATGGCAGGGAAGAAGTAGTGTTTAGCCAACCTGCTATTAATCCTACCTGTCATTAGTTCCTTCCCTTTCTGTGAAAACTATGCCTTATAATTAGAACGGCCTCCTCCATTTCTTTTTCTGAAATGTGACACTGTCCTGCTGATTTTTAAAATTCTTTTTAGACCACAGGGGGTTGGGAGACAGACATAAAGGTGATAGACAAATAAACAATGACAGATGACAGATAGATAGATACAAGAGGAGTCTCTTGGGGGTAACACTCCATGTATCTTTCAATGCAGGTGTGAGTCACAATCTCTTTATTGTTGTTTGTCCTTAGTAGTTATCTTGAGAGTGGCTACGGCCCATTTTACTGGAATAATTTTTCTCTTTAACTTCAAAGAAGACCCCTTGTGTATGGATGGCGGACGAATCGGCCCCAGATGGGGTTCTTATCAACATCACGTGCTCACCTCTTCTGGAAATGTTCCCATTTTCACCCGCTGCCTGCCTTATGGGCCACGCTTTGAGGTATATCATTCAACTATTAATTCTATACTTCAAAGAGTGGAACCCCTGAATGCAACTGCAGAGGCATTTAAACATTAGTCTTCCTGGTCTCAAGTTTACCTTTAAATAACAGCCTGCTGTAGTAGGGAGGACTCTTCTGCACAAAACCCCAAGCTTATTAGCTTCTTCTGGACTCCATTCTGGGCACAGATTTTGTTTCTAAGGTTAGAGTTTGCCTATCCTTGATGTGGGTGCTCCTGTAGAGTGAAAAGGACTGTGTGCAAGTATCAGAATCATTGACTGAAAATGTGAAATGGAATCTCAACTTGGTTTTTGTTTTGTTTTGTTTTGTTGGTGGTGGATTTTTTGTTTTTCGTTTTTTGTTTTGTTTATCATCTAGAAACACCATTAGGTCGTTGAAAACTTATAAATTCAAAGATTTTTAAATATTCATCATGTGAAGTTTTTGTTAAAATTTCCTAACTCCCCCTTGGAGGGACTGGAGGGAGGTCTTAAGTGTGTGTGTCTGAAAAGCAGCAGAAAGTCCAGAGCGAACATAAATCATTTTTCCATGAGCTTCAGAGCATATGGACAACGACAAAGCTTTCATCATATGGGTCAAACACACAATAGCAAAGCCTTCATCTGGTCCAAGTGAGAGTATTTACAAACAACTGATCAATGTGTACAAACCCCAGCAACTCCGGCTTCCTCCCCACAGTGTACACAGCCTGAGATTGTTGGCCACAGAAACCTTCCATAAGATAGTTCTCTCTTCTCCCTGTGCTACTTATAATCAACCCAGGCCGAGGTTCCGGGTTGCTGTTCAGTTGTAGCATGGACAGCCCACCTTATCCCAGCTTTTCTGTATGTGCTTCTGTGTGTCTGTCCTTTCTTCGTTCCCTTGAAGACCCTAGTCTGTACCTTGCTTCAGAGGGTACAACACTTCCCACCCCATTTATTTTATTTTCTTTGCAGGTCGTGCTATGTAGAAAAGACTGGCCTGGAAATCACTATCCTCCTGCTTCAACCTCTCAAGTGTTGGGATTACAGATGAGTTCTGGCATGCCTGACTAGCAGTCTCTTGACCATTTACCTGTTACTTCTTTAAAAACTGAGAGTGAGTGATGACAGACAAGGTAGTGGGTAAATGTGACTGGTACACAAAATTTGATCCTCATTTGAATCAAAGGGGTGAAAAGGAAGGGGCGTGATTCCACAGAATTGTCATCTGACCTGTATGTACCCGCGATTGCTACATACACACACACACACACACACACACACACACACACACACTATAAATAAGGTTAACTTTTAAAATGACGATTATTGATGATATAAACAATTTGGGAATATTAAAAAGCCAATCTTTAGGATTTAGGAGATGGCTTAGCCAGCGGTGAGAACGATGCTCTTAAATCAGTTTGGTTCCCAAACCAAGGTCAAACAGCTCAAGATCGCCTTGCCTAACAGGCCCTTGGGGCAAATGCGCAAAAAATATTTAAAAGCGTATTTTTAAAAACCCCATGTTATTTAAAAAAACATTACTACATACTCTTAAAATTAACCTGTAACTTCATGCCTTGTATAAGCAATGCCATCTACCACTGATAAATGATTCTCAACAGCATCTGGGAAGGGGGGCTCAATTTAGCTTACCTCCATCACATTGGCCTGTGGGTGTGTCTGTGAGGCCTTTTCTTGGTTTCTAATTGAAGTAGGAGGGCCCAGCCCACGTAGGCCAATCTAACAAGGTGGGCTTGAATTATTAAGAATGATAGCGGTGTGAACCTGGGGACATACCTAGTAACACAGTTCCTCCTATGGTTTCTGCTAGCTCCTGCCTTCACTCCATGAGAACTGGACTGTAAACTGCAGATGAATAAAGCCTTTCCCCCAAGTCATGGTGCCGCCATACAAAATGCAAACAGAACAAGGTTCTTTCTGGGTTTATTAATACAAATCAATGAACTTTGTAATCACCTTTCCTTATGAGTCCACTGATGCACAAAAGTACATCTTCAAAGTGGTCATGGTCCAACATTAATAGATATATCGTACTTCTAAAATGCAGTCTTGGCTTGTTGGTACTTGGTTTTATATAGATAATGTTAGTTTCTTCTTGCCAGGTGTGTGAAGGGCTACAGGGCTCCCTGGTTTTGAACAGTAACAAACAGATGGGCAATATATAGATGGGGGCAGAGAGTGCCATTTGAACACTGCTTTTAAACCCTGACCTTTATAGTTGAGCATGAATTGATATTGGGAATTTTTGAGACTCGTTTGATTTATAAATCATAGAAAATTTGGTTTGAAATTGACTTTGGTGAGAAGGAAGGCCATGGTCATTAACACATTAAAGGGTTCTGGGTGAGTACAGGGCTCAAAAGGCCACAACCAAACTCCTGCTTTTCTCCATCCATCCCTCTCAGTTTCCCTCTGGAGTCAGAAGATGCTGGCCCTAGGTTATCTATCAGAATCTCATCTTTACTCGACTGAAACAAAAGGGACCCTGCCGTCTTTTCCCGCTCCAACTTTCCTTGCTTCTGTCAGAAAGGCTGACTATACACTCCTCATGATTCCAGAGAGTACTATCTGGAAAAAATGTCAAAGGTCATGGAGGTGTGAGGAGACTCTGAGGAAACTGGGAGAATCAGTCAGATGCTGAGCATGCTGGCCTTTGGACATTGACTAGACATGTTCTTTGGAGTTTTTATCCATCCTCTGGAAGCTATAAAGGTCAAGAAACCCTTCTATTCAGAGACTGTTCCTAAGCCTGGGGCAAGAGGTATATAGTCAGAATGCCAAGAGGAATCTGGGCGTAAATCACCTGACTGCTCAGTTGTTCACTGGTAAACATCACTACCCTGTCTGATTATGTGCCTTCAGTTAATGTTCCTAGCCGCAAACCCTAAGCACAACAATGCTATATAAATTTCTTGTTTTCTTCAGTCTACGTTTATGAAAACTCCTGTGTGCATGTGACTTAGCATTAACTAGATTTATCCGCTTTTACTTTGTAGTCTGTGGCTTTATGGTGGAGCTAAGATTCAAGAACCTTGATTGAAATGGTGAAATACTTTTTCTCCCCTGCGTGTGAAGCATTGCTGAGACCAAATATTCTTTCAAAAGAGTTAGTGCTTGCCACCTGCTTCCTACATCCTTCTGGGGAATTCCTCTGACTTTATGCAGGTTGAGCAAAGGCTTCGAGAGACTTCTCTGTCTGAGCAGGCATGGCAATGTGGTCTTGAAGACTTCAGCAGCCTTAGAGGCTATGAAGTTCAGGTGCGAAACAGGATGGAGGCTCTGGGCAGTCACATGGTGTACTATGCTCAGAAAAGCATTTGCTTATACTAGGAGTGGAGGCTCACGTCTGTAGCTCCTGCACTGCGGATGTTGAAGAACAGGGAGTCCCTGAGTTCTAGGACATCCTTGGATATAGTATAAGTTCTAGGTAAGCCTAGAGTACAGAATAAGACCTGATTTCAATAAACCAACTCCTTCCAGAAGAAACCAACTTCCCTCAGGACAGGGATGTATGGTATAGATAGGATCATATGTTATTTGATAATATGCAAGTATGAAATCTCAAAAAAGGAAAAAATGTAAAAATAACAAAATTACAATTAGCATTTAAAAAAGAAACAAATAGAAAGGCTTACACTTGGTTTAATTCTGATATATATTCAGGATGTGCCTTGCTTTTGTTTTCTCATAGGCCTTTAAATTATAGACTCTGGTCTAGAGATGCTAGAGATGACCAGAATCATCAGGTGATATCTTGAAGATACCTCCCAGTTATTGACCTGTCAAAAGAGAATGGCGTTGACCGTGGGTTCCTCTTTGTGGTCTGTGTAATCTCTGCCCTTTCAGCTCAACAAAGAAGGCCTGGGAAATTCTGTTCTCATAATTGCGTTAGCAATTTCACACAGAAGGCATCTTTCTTAACCTTGTCTTTAAAACAATTAAGTAAGAAGTTAAAAAGCCTTCAAAGGGTTTTTATTAACATCATAAATGAAATTATGTTAATTAATATTTTTAAAAAGTCCTTTATGAAGACATTGCCTGCAAGACTATGTTTGTAGTGACTGGACATATTGGGTAATGAAACCCATCACCACCTTGGGACCCAACCTGGATCAGGAGCTTCCTCTTGGGAAAATTGAATCTCAGTTGTGGTAGAATCCATCAATCAAAGGTCATCAATGTTGTTAAAGGGAGGAAATTAAATGCACCTAACAGAAAGTCTTGATAAAAACTCAAAGTACATTGGTTGTGACAGAAACTATCCCTAGGAATTCACAATTTAAGCCCTGACCTCCCATTTAGACTCAAAAAACAAAAAGGAAGTGGCTGAGAAGACACCCTGGTGAGTGCAGGTATTGGAAGTCAGCCTAGGCTATACATTTCCCTGTTTTCCTTAGCTTGGGTTACATCCCAGCTTTTTTTTTTTCTTTTCTTTCTTTCTTTCTTTTGAATGCCCTTTTAGTTAAATGAGCTTCTTTGCCTTTCTTCCAGGTTTTTGCTTCTGTATTCAGTAATCACACATTCTATTCCTAATTTTATGTAATTTCTGAGTGAAAGACAAACTTTTCCATTATCTCCCTAATCGCCTATCGTCCTGTATCACAATACTTGCTTTGTGTTTATAAGCATTAGTGAAACAATTTGAAAGCTGGTTTCCTTGTGGCTAAAACTGGTGGCTAAATGGAATTTCAGAGATTTATTTTCACATGTATGAGAAAGTTTGTTACATAACTTGTAGTTACAGTAATACAAGACCCAGCTAGGAACAACAAACATTTAAAAAGTCTCTTTCTTTTCTTTCTCTCTCTCTCTTTCTCTCTCTTTCTTTCTTTCTTGCTTTTTTCTTTCTTTTTTCTTTCTTTTCTTTCTTTTCTTTCTTTCTTTCTTCTTTCTTCTTTCTTTTCTCTTTCCTTCCTTCCTTTTTCTTTCTCTCTTTTTAGTATCCAAAGAGCATGAAATTGTAACAGAAGTTCAGTAGGTAAAAGCACAAGCCTGGGAACTGAGCAGTCTGTGGAAGGTAAGAATTCTCCAGGATCCTCTCTCTCCTCTCTCTCTCTCTCTCTCTCTCTCTCTCTCTCTCTCTCTCTCTCTCACACACACACACACACACACACACACACACTACACACAAATCATATACAAATATACAAATTTATGTCCACATGTGTTTGTATGCATGCACACACACTCGCAAGCATATACGTAGCTCCTTTGAAATTTAGTGTATTAAATTACTAAATGCGGAGAGAAGTTAGTTTTTTTTTTTTTTTGATGGTCCCAATTAGGATGACATTTCATTTCACCGTGCCTCCTTTTACGTCAGAAACTGAGGAAATGCATCTTATCCCATGAAGCTCTAGTACTTTGAAGTGACAGTTTTTTGATGAAAATGGAATAGATAAAATGTAGACATTTAAGGCAAGATTCCTTGCTTCCTTTTACCCTAAAATAACATTTGGTCAGCACCATGAAATGCTGTAGATTCCTGCACACGTTCCATCAACAGTTCAATGCTGTACCTTTGCATATATCAACAGCTCAACCCGTGAGCAGCTGTGTGCCTCTCTGAGCACCTCTCTCAGGAAACCTTCCCTTCTGAACATTTTCTTTTGGTGTTAAAAAGCATGATTTCTATACACAAAATGAAATTCAAGCTCCCAGAACATTTGCTATGTAAACACTTTTCAAATTTATTTTTCCATGCACAAGGGCACATTCCACCTCTGCTATTCATAAAATACCTTTGTAGTTAGTCTTGAACGTCTCGTTGAGGTAAGGTCTGCAAAACATACAAATTGGTCAGATCTTGCAAAACTTCCTAGTGGATAGTGAAAAGTGTTTGGAGATAAAAACAAAATAGCAATGTGGATAGTTTACATCGATTAGCCCATACAATTATGTTTAACTCTTAAAACCGAAATTCTAAGAAAAAAAAAGAATAAAAGGAATTAAATGAAGTTAAATCTGACCTGCTTTTTGGATTTACACACTCAGTTAATCAAGGTGTACTAATCTGGCGACAAGAGGGAAATTGGTGATTGAACTAGAGATAAAAGCACCCTGGCCTGGTGAGACACAGTGGTTTCTTTGGTCTCCCCTGAGGAAGCCCAGCTAGGTTGGTTCATGTGAGGCTACAGACAGCAAAGGGACTACAGGAAAACATCAGTGCGAATGTAGATCAGAGTACATCTAACTCACTCTAAGAACTGAGAGGCTAAATGTTCTAACAAGAGTCCAGTAGGAAGACTGTGAACTGAGGATCATACTACCATTTCACATCCCTTCAGAGCTATGTATTTTCTTGAGCAGATAACTTACAGAATACTCACTTGGATAGTTATTGGATAAACAAATCACTAGTTATGTGATAACTGGGTTGGAGGGAATCCAAGATGGAGGTACCAAGAGACTCACTGTCTCAGGAAGGTACCACTAGTCTTCATAGATGGTGCCTTCGTGTTGGTCCAGAGTACTGAAGAGGAAAGGGGCTTCTCGGGGCATTAGGTTTGTTTTATGAGCCTCTATTTCTATGGCATAATCACGTTCGAAACATTCTGCTTTTATATTTATTTTTGGACAGGTCACGTATAGGTACTGTGTTGACATTTCCCCCTTCCTACTTTTCTCCAACACCTCCTGCATCTTCCTTACCCTTGGAATTCATTGTCTCTTTTTCTTTATTTCTTTATTACTGTTTTACACACACACACACACACACACACACACACACACACACACACTCACACAGAGGCATGACACAGAGGCAAGGGCACACCCATTTACTTGTATGTACATGTGTTTAGGGTTGTCCTGACCATTTTGTATTTGATAACCAGTTAGGAGAGAAGACTGACTCTTTCTTTCTTGGCAGCCATAATTGCCTCTAGCAGTTCATCTAGGGGCGGGGCCTTTCGAGATCTCCCCCATCCACATGATGTCAACTGAGATCATCTTTACTCAGGTCTTACTGAAGTGAACATTTTGTTGAGATCTCATGGATGTAGCTTCCCTGTCACACACAGAGGATGCAGTCTCTCAGCATAGGTCCTGGTCCTTTGGCTCTTAGAACTTTTCCACTCTCGATTTCATGATGTACTCAGAGACTCTGTTTCTTAATGGAACCTTGAAATTTTTTTTTGTTTAATGTGTGTGGCGGGGAGGGTTCATGCAGGCCACACGTGTTTGCTTTATGGAGGATGACTTCAGTCAGTTTTTCCTTTTTCGGTTATGGGATCAGAGTTGAGCTCAGGTGGTGGGCAGCTGGGGCAACTGAAAGTGTTTTTATTCTCCGAGTCATGGCTCTGAAGGCTTGACTTACTCTCTTTTAAAAAGATTTATTTTTTGCTTGTGTATGTATGATGTTTGGGCGTGTGTTGTGCTATGGAGGTCAGAAGGGGCATTCAGGTTCTTTGGGCTGGAATTACAGATGGCTCTGCGAACCACCAGGTATGGGTGTTGGGACAGACCTGAATCTTCCAGAACTGGGTTATTTCTTCAGCCTCAGGAGCTCTTTTTTAATATTACCACCTTGTGGGGCAGGATTTTAGTATATGGATATTAGTATTACAGAAACATGGAGACCCCACAAATCTGTGTACCTCATCTATTTTTCCTCTATTTTACCCCCAGTGTATAAGGGCATGATGGGATAACTAGCCTTGTTCCATAGGAGTGGCGTCTGGTGCTAGAATTTGCTGTCACTCTAACCCAGTACTTGGGACCGGAAGGTCTGACTGATGACAGAGGAGATTGATGGTACTAATAATGGCATGGTGGTTGCAACAAGCAGATTGCTGTGTGAAGATAAAACGTAATTGTTGTTGAAACAATGATATATTGAACAGAAAAATGGTTGCAGGCAAAGAAAAACTGCTAAGACATTCTAACAGCTCAAGTGGTGTCTGGAAGATTCATAATACATTTTCAAGGAAACTGAAATTGTTATCGACATGGCGAAAATAAGTGTGGCATGTAGTTTTTTTTTTAATACAGGCCCTGAAAATCCAATCAGCACCCATTGACACCTGTCAACCCTTTCCAAGTTTCTCATCCTTGGGTGACTCTCTTTACGGGCGTAGTGGGCATTTATTGATTTGGTGTCTTTGAAAATGGGGAGCTTAGATTGGTGTGTTTGGGATCAGGTTGAAAGGCATCTGTAAAAGCTCTATATCCTCCAGGAGGTGCATTTGGCCTCCTCTGGAGAGACAGACCATGCTGGGCACCCTCTTTTATTCAACACTGGATTGATATTGTAATGCTTTACTAGCTGGAACCTGTTTCAGTTCCGTATGCCCAAGACCAGTGCTCAAAGAGATGCTATAGTCTCAAAGTCAATATGAGCCCAGCAGCAACAGTTTGCTTGCTGCTTTTGGATGTATGTCTCCCCAAAAGTCATTGCTGAAACTAAGATCCTATGTCATCTAACCCTATCACTGATGCTGATGATGTAAGTCCTTTTAAACCATACAGCTTGTCCCTTTAAAGCCCCTCAATACACAAAAAGCCAGTCTTCATCTCCTCCTGGAAGATACATCAATAGAGCCACCAACTGGAGACAGACAGCCCCAACCTTTACCATGTGTCAATCTTTTCAGCTCTGACCTTTGGTTTTTCCAGTCTGAACTCAAAGAAGACCAATCCCTCTTTCTTATGAGTTACTGGCCTATTTTTTTTTATGGCAGCAAAATAGAACTAAGCTATTGACTAAGTAACTGTCCCATCCTCTTCTTACGGGTGTGATAGGTCTTAGAGGATTAAGGAAGCTCTTACAGAACATCCCTCCCACTGTTACAAGCTGTTCACAGTTGGTAGACTCACTCATACTTTATAAAATAGAACACAATTTCAACAAGACCCATCCAGTTCACTAAAGCCCGTGCCATGGTATTCTCATCCAGACAAAGCCTCTGAGGCTGGTTCCCATTACTAAGGAGGAAACCCAGCAAATTTTATGTGCTTTTCACAAGGCTGGGCAGTTATGAACGCACGTTCTGGATGTTTTTTATGTTCATATATGAGCCTCAGTGAGCTACTTAGGAGCATCAGCTGGGTTCAACCACACACAGCAGCCAGCTGAGAGACCAGGGATGTGATTCCTCCAAACCATTATTCACGGGCTCGCTTAGAATCCTGCTAGGTTCCTTATATCTAGAGTAATGTGGTGGCAAACTAAGGTAGACCAATTTGTTATCAGAGATTGTTGAGACAAAAAGGGCATCATGACTCAAAGCAACAAAGTTCTGAGCAAAGTTTCTGCTGTTTATCTGCTGTTCTGTCATTTTGTCAAGTGCTTTGTCACAGCCTGTGATTTCTGAATAGCCGGGGAACATGTAAAATGCTTGGGCCGGAGATAAAAAAGGGTTGTGGGAACCCGATGAGGGCAGGTGCTGCCTGTAGGTTATTAACTTACTTCTATTCCTGGGGCTGATGTCCTTCCTGATGTTTTAGGGACATCACTCTTGTCTAATAAACCCTGAATGGTGTTTACTATAGATTGATATACTAGTTATTAAGTTTTACTGGCACATAAAATTTCCATTTATTCAAAGAGAAACAGTGTATAAATCGGAAGTAGATAAAATAATAATTTTAGTGGATATAATTTATTAGTATTATGTTTTTAATTAAGTTGTTCAGAATAATGAATATCCTTCGCAGTGGCTCTACAACCCAATATATTGGTTAATGTTTCCTCACCTTGCATGATTATGATAAATGTCCAATGTCACATTGAACCTTGTTATTTCTCTGTCTAGGAACAAAATAAGATTATTGTATAAAGGTTTTTATTTAAAAAGTTTACTGTTGGTGGCAACAGCGCACATTAGCATTTGCTGCATGGCTTGGTTGGGTCCTATGAACTAATGAACTAATTCTAAGTACAGTAAGAACCCTCCTTCTAAGTGTGTATATACGGCATGTAGCCCAGTACACATTGATAATTGATACTCCCAGGGAGACCTCTGTCGCCTTACAGATTCACAAAGCACTATATTTTTCCTTATCCTAAAGCGTTTCATCTAAGGACTTACCAGTGTGCTTTGGTCTTTCTAAATCTTTATTTTCTTGTAATTTTTTGTTATTTGTTGCTGTTGTTTAAATTTGTTTGTTTGATGAACAAGTTCTCATGGAACCAGGCTGGTGTAGCCCATCCGTGGATGTGTTCCCCTCTACCTCCTGGATACCCGACATTAAAGGATCAGTTTATGGGATCTGATTGAACTCATGATAGGAAATCCACTCTGTCCAAACCCTCAACAATTTTGTATATGTAGAAAGAATTGTACAGCACAATCTAGTATGTCATTGCTCTCAATAAATAGGATTACTTTGTTCATATGTGTGTGGCATGTGGAGGTGTAAAATGTGTACATATCTATATATGTGTAATATAATAATCTATATACACATCTAATAAATAATACATGTATATATATGTACATATAAGCATGTATATGTGTGTGTATGTGTATATGTGTGTGTGTGTGTGTGTGTGTCATGTGTGTGTGTGTGTGTGTGTGTAAGTGCCTTTTTATAGGACTGACAAATGGGGCCCGGACTGGAAGTCCCCAAGTGCTAAAGGCCATAGAGTCTGTTGTGGAACCATCAGCTGCAGTCATGAGAACAGGCCAGCCTAAACTTTGAGTGTTTCCTCCTCTGAGCATCAGTCTTTTTCTCTCAAGGCCTTGATTGATTGAATGAGCATGCTACGCCTTATGGATACTATTATCCTTTACCCAAAACCTATCGAGGGAGTATTCTCGCATCTAAAACCTCAGCATCATCTCCCAAGCTGAGTGGAAAAGCCAGACCAGGATGGCCTTGGGGTATCAGCTGCCATTACCACGTGATTCCATTTTCTCAAGCACCATGTGTACAGGGGTTATCCACACTGTTGCAAGGTGCTACACTTTTTCATAACTCGGTTGTGTTCCCAAAGCGTGGGTATGCAAGTTATCCATTCACGTACCAGTGAAGGGAGTCTGCATACTCTCCTAGTTTCCTGTACTGTGAAATGTTTCTGAGTGATCACAACTGAATGACCTTGAAAAAGGACTTTTTAGCTAGGCGTGGGGAAGGATGCCTATAATTCCAGGCTTGGAAGTCAGGCAAGGGGGATTCTAAGTTCCACATTGCCCTCAGCTGTATGGCGGAACACTATCATAAAAGAGGCAGAGATGCGACTCTGTAAAATGTGATCGGTCTTTTTTCTGTGTAGAGCTCAATAATGTCACATTGCCTTCCCATAGTTATAGGCATGCTTTCATCTGGTTTCTAGTTTGAGGATATTTGGAATTAACTGGGGTCCAAGTGGATGATTTGGGGTGTTTTATCTCATGTCAAAATCCTTACTGTCACTATATATGCGGTTCGGGGGAGTTGTACATCCTTGGCCCTTCATGGGAAGATGGGATTACTGTCTCCTAAGCAGAAGGAGGACAACAACAACAATAACAGTGAAATGTAGGGGTCAGTGTTTCAACAAAGGCTCCCTGAGGCTTACACAGCACCCTTTGCAGTGGGGAAGTTTGCTTCCTAAGCAGTCCTGTCAATTTAGACTTGTGATTTTCCTTAGAGATATGTGTAAGCATTCTTGAGGCCCTGGCCTTGTCCCCACTGACATATAGGAAGTGACGGTGTGTTGACTTCATCCAGTGGTGGGTTTATCAGTTATTATACATCCTCCACGGTCTCCTCCAAAGTAATTTGCTTCCTGCCATTCAAAAACACAATATTGTTAAGGAATGATTTAAGATGATTCACATGTTGATGGTATGTAGCACCTACTGAAAAGTTTGTCAAAATTTGCTGCTTTGCAGGGCTGCGTAAGGAATTCTGCGGAAAGATTCTCCTTTAAAGAAAAGTTTATGGAGAACTGTCTTGTATCATTCAGGGTATGGAACCTGACATTATAGAAAGTGCTATTAATTTGGCTATATAGCTGTTGAGCCATATGGTACCTTTTAAACCTGGAAAATAATAAGTTAGGTCTTTTGGAATGTAGAGAGCACCACATAAGGACATTCTCATTAAGAAAAACAGACTTTAATGAAGCAAATCCCCAGTTTATAACATGGGTCTTTAAGGTAGACAGAATGACATTCTTTGAAATGTCATTTAGATGAACAGAATACTAAGAGGACTTGGCCTGTGATGTTAAAGGTTTCCCCAGGCTGGAGAAATTCTGACAACTGTTGTCAGTCAACCATCCAGGTATCCAGGCATCTGGGCCAGTACTCTAATGAGCTTTAGGAGACTATCTATATCTGTCTGCATCTTACCCCACATGAGGCTCACAGAGTCATGGCAGACATAAAACTATACTGGGAAACAGACGCTGTCCCTCTGAGTCCTGCTAGCAAAGCTGCCCCGCTAGTGTGAAGGCTGGATCAAAAATCTCACAGTTGGATCTAAAGAGCCAGATGGCTTCCAAATGGAGTCACAAGAATATCTTGTGTCTTTGGTCTCTAGCGCAGAATATTGAATAATGGGAGCAGGCTTTTGAAGTGCTGACCTCAAATATTTTCCGTATGTAGATAATTGCTGGCACTGATACCTGGTCTGATGATGAAGTAACTTTCTAATTTTAAATTTCATGAGAAGGATATTTCCCAACTTGAACAGCAGGAAGTAGGACTTCAGTTAGATTTAAGAGCTGATAGTAAGGAATGTTAAAACTTCAAAATAGCCTGGTGGGGACAGTGATGCTCCTCTGGAGGTCTTTGATACAGTTAGGTGTTGTATTCGCCAGAGGGGCAAGGATGGTTTTAATGCTGATGACTTCATGTCATATTGGTGAGCTCGCTTTCCAGAAGCACTTTGTCTTGATTGACTGAATTGATATAACTGAGACTCATCTTCTAGATCGTTGAGTTGACACCGAGAAGGCTGTGAAGCCATCTGGAGGTGAGATAGCTGGTGGATTAAGTCACAGTTGTCTTTTGCAGGTCCTCTCCCTCTCTGTGATGGTATTTTAATCCATTTATTCTTCCTTTCTTGTGCTTCTATCAGCATTGCAGTCATGGGGATGGACAGTAACTAATACAACACCCCTTTAGGTAATGTAGATGAATATATCGTTTTCCTGCTCTGTGACAGCTATGATTTACCACTTAGACGTGAAACTCTCCACTTATTTCTTGGTTGGAACAAACAGTAAAGATGCATAACCGTTCTAGACCACTCCGAGGGCTTGCAACTTAACGAATATTCACTTCTGCCAAGGAACAGGGCATGTAGCCATCCCTCAAACTTCTTGCTATAGCACACTTTTGTTTAGAGCTCCATCCTTCCCTGTGTTCAGGGCAGAAGTATTACATCTGTTTAGGAGCCGAGCTCCAGAGCTGTAGAACACCTTGAGGAGGTGATGCCTGCTGCAAAGATCTGTGTGTCTGTGTTGGAAGGTTGGGCCAAGAACAAAGACATATTGTTATTGATCTAGAAGCTAAAGGACCATCAGGAAAAAGGGATCAGACCTTCTGGAAAGAAATGGGTACCAACCTGGTGACTGCCTTTCAGAAAACAGGAAAGATGACTGTGGCTGGGGGGTTTGTTTCATTCTTCAGTGTCTATTGTGTCCCTGCTTGTTCACACAGAATAGTCAACTTATTTGTCTCTAGGGCTTCATCTGCTCCTGGAAACTGTGTATTTCTTTCATGACATGACTTACCTGGAAGCCAGAACTGGCTTTTCTCTTTTCTGTTTTATAGATGACCTTCAATCCCTAAAAAGAAAGCTTTTACTTATATCAAGGTTATACAAGTCTGGGTACATGACAGTGGCTGGATAAAATCAAAGAGATGAAAGAGAATATAAATACATAAAAAGAAAAGATGGAAGTTATTAGTTCATTTTAAAAATGTATGCCCAAAAGTTCAGCGTTAGGCCAAAGGGCCAGGAATTTATCTTCAATTGGTAGCAGGACTTCATACCAGCTCCTATATAATGCTAGTCATCCAACATAGAAGATTCAAAAGAGTGAGAGGGCTTACATTATGAGTCAGACTGATGGCAGACTCTGGCCTTAGGGATTGGATTTCCTGGATGGAAGTACTGAATGAACTTTGGTTTACACCCAAGGAAAAGCCATTTCTCGTCTCTCCACTAAATGAATAGGCGTGAGAATTTTCTGTTTGAAGATACAGGGACATAAAGATAGTCTTTGCTTCTTTATTCTTCATTTATAAATAGGTGGATGAGGGAACATGAGATACTGACTGAAAAATTGAAGGTACTATGTGGAACTAGGAAGAAGCAGATTGTTCAGACAAAAGCTGGAAGATAAATCTACTTGGCCAAGCTATTGGGCCAACTAATGCCAAAATTCCTGAATTTTTGGACTTCTGGAGAAAGGTACTAAGGTGCTTGCCTACTTGGCTTTAGATCTAATGATATGATCTTTCTTTTACCTTCTCCCATTCCTCCATTTTGTTGTAGGATTTCATCCATTGTATATGTCATGCATACTGTTTTCTGATGTTATAGGATCATAGTTAAGCAACTATGCTATGTCTTTGAAAGAACTTTGAATAGGGATTATAGAAAGTGTTGGAACTGTGGACTGAGGGCCTTTAAAGTTAGATAACTTATTTTGCTTCATATGATGGCCATTATCCTTACAGGAATGCTGTGGCCTCTCCCTCTCTCCTACAGGTTACATGGCTTTTGGACACTTTGTCTCCAATAATTAACAGAGTTTGGGAGGTTGAGGGCCTTTCAGATATTAGTCTTAGATAGACAGTATAGGCCCAGGATGAACCTTAAAGATTATAGAGTTGATCACTCAGCACTGGACCCTAGGTTCAGTTCCCAGCATCCTGGAATGTCTAACAACTCCTGTAATTCCAATTCCAGAAGGGTTTGATGACTTTTTCTGGCTTGTACCTCCCTGGTACTTGTATAGATATCATCTTACCTACCCTCAGATATATACACATTCATGTAAAATAAAATACATCAATCTTTAAAATGAAGTGCTCCAGTTGAAAGATCTCACATCATTTTTATCTTGTGAAGTCGATAGGCCTTGGGTGGGTAGTGGAGGCCTCATTATGATAGCCTACACATCATGATTAAATACAAAATCCAATAGATATCCTTTATTCCTTGTTAATACCTCTTTTCATCCAGAAGAAACTGCTTCAGAATAGAGACCTTTCTTGTACCTGCTGTAAGTTGTGTCTCAACTTAGACATACAACTTACACATTAATGTACTCTTTTTCTCTTATTTCCATGGTCATTTAAAACATCATAATATGGCTCAACATTATAGCTAGTCCACAAATCCCACTACTGAGGAAAAACAATTTCCCCAAGGAAATATTTAAACATAATTAGCTTTAATTTGATTATTCACAATTTCCCCCAAAACACACAAAATGATGTTCTCCTTAAACATAGCTGACATTAATGATTGCATCTAATCCTGAATTGCATTATAATATTTTAAACATCAAGAGTACCTTTAATAGTTTTATGCATATATTTCAACTTTATAAAAATAAAATGCAATAGTCTGAGTTTTCTCCAAATCCTATAAATCTTCTCCATTTTACTAAACTACTCAGTAGTTATATATTGAGGAATATAAAACTAACATTATCATTAATGTTAATTATTTATATTCCTCAAATTTTATTAAGTCATCCATTATTAATACATTGAGCTCAGTGAAGTATTACCATTTTGGCAGCAGAGAAAAGAATAATTTCTAAGTGAATCATGTTTAACACAGTATTCTGAAATTTGATAGTGTGCCCCTATTTGCCAAAATTAGACTTAAATGATAGTATAGACACAACACACCCTTTCCACAAATGTAGTAATTATAAAGGTGAGTTGGTTTACAAATAACACTGAAAACCTCTGTAGCTCTTGTAGACATGTACTGGCATAAAATAAATAAACAAAGCAAATTGTACAGGAGCTTCCTAAAAACTAGAAACTAACCTCAGTCAACAAAATTTAGACATAAATAAATATTGACTTCAGTATACAAAAGGATTGCTGATTTTTCTTACTTATTGCTGTGGAATCCCAGAGATTTTGTGAAGTTAGATTCCCTTTCAAGATAAATCACGGAAATATGAAGAGAAAAAAAATCAGTTCTGCATACACACATATGTCAAAAAGTGAAAGAGGAAGCAGAAAAACGAAAAGGAGGCTTAAGAAACAAAAAACAAAAGCGAAGAATAAAATAGGCTTTGTTTGATTGTGGTGGACCTTTGGAGTCTATTTAACCCACAGCCAGATCACAGCCTGAATGGATTCAACTGAGAAGGCACTTGAAGAGTTGGCATTAGCAAAATATGCTGGATAAAAGATGAGCATATTCCTAAGACACACAACGATGCGGTAAAAATAGCCTCAGCCAGAGTTCAGTATATTGAGAGTGGTTATTCTCAAAGGACTTTATTGAGATAAAGATATGGGACCAGTCATCCTCACCTAGGTGTCTCAAAGGAGAATTTTAGAGTGTTCTAGTGATGTGGTTGGTTGCATTCTGGAGTGACTGTAGAGCCATTCAGAGAATTGGAGTAGAATAGAGAACCATGTAAGAGAAAAGCTCTCCATCAAGAAGGTGGGAAGTAACACAAAGAAGAGCAAAGGCCACAAGGCCCAGGCAACCACAACATGAATCATCTGGCAGAATCATGACCCCAGTTATGGGGTCTGTGAACATGTGATGTTTAAAGTCATGTGATATTAAGGGTTGCATCTGAAATGGTCCAGACTGTTTCATGTGTTGGAGACTCAGCCTTCAAATGGTGGTGGGAGCTTAATGAGGTATGATCTGGTAGAGGGGGTAGGACATCAAGATCATGTCTTTAACTGTATTTCTGTCCTTGGCTCCCTCCCTGTTTCTAGCCCTGATACTCTGTGGTAAAATGCTTTGTTCCAGAACTTGTGCTCTGAATGGTTTCAAGTTTCACCCCACACAAAACTGACAAAGACTGTTTACCATGGACTGAAACTCTGAATGAGCCAAAATAGTGCTTTCCTTCTTTCAAGTTGATTCACTCAGGTGTTTGCTCCCATGGCAAACTTTGACCAACACACATGGCAAAGGGGATTAAGGCTAAAGATGGCACAAGGTGGCCAATCAGCTGACCTAAAATAGGGGGAGTACTAAAGTGGAAATTTCTGGTTTCTTTGAAGAGCCAGTTGTGTCATGTGATGTTTTACTGGAAACTGTCTTATGAGGATATTTTTTGCAAAGCAGACATGTGGAAGGATGTTTTGCTGAGAAGAGACTCATAGTGTTTTTCCCAAAGCTGCAATGTTTTGCAAGTATAGATGCTTGAGAGAACAAGTGCTATTTGGAAGGGAAATAAATGTAACCCAACAGTGGATGATACTGATTCTCCTTCCTACTCTTTGCTAGTCTTTGTTGGGCTTTGCTGATGCTGGTCTATGCTCACTATGCTGTGGCATTGGTTCACCTTGCTGTCTTTGCTGATCATCTTTTGTAGAGATAAACTCCTCAAAGAAGTTTTGTTGGTGTTCAGGTGGCTTCTTGTCATCCCGGCGAGGATGCAGGCTGATTGGTAGAGCCTCACGGTTTCTTCTGAATTGAACTGCCATTGCTGATTCTGGTGGACTGAACTGCTGATATCCTGAGAACGTAGACTGGAATCACCCTAAAGAGCTATTTCTAAACAGGGCCAAATCCCCCTTTTGCCCTAGTAGCCTTTCCTTTCCACTGCCTCTGGTGGGTGGTGAGCTAGAAGGGAGGTTAAAGCATGTAAGAACCTTGGTCAAAGTAGGTTTTAAAAAATACAAGCCTACAGAGTATGATGAGTAAGTCAGGTGGACCTGATGTAACCAGAGAAGTCCCCCACAGCATGAGAGGGAGACAGAGAAAGAGTTACAAAGGCAATGCAAGGAAGGGCTCATGCTGTGGAAACTCCTTTTTGAAGATGGAGAAAGAAGCCGTGATCTTAAGTGATCCCAAAACCTAGAAAGGCAAAGAGATAGATTGACCCAATGCCACAGATGCCCAACACTTGATATTGAACCAGTAAAATTGTGTTGGGTACTAACGCCCTCAGCACCTTACAAAAAATAAACTCATGTTGAAAAAATTTTTCCAGTTTGTAGTAGCTCGTTGTGGCTATATTTTTCTCTTTTTGTCGATAAAATACTGCATGATAAAATACCAAATGGGGAGAGAGCTGTCTGTTTGTTTCTTTTGAGGAGACACAGTCATCATTTCAGGGAGATCTAGCTGAGAGTGGCTGCAATTGTGTAGTGGTGGAAAGCCACCATCTGGAGAGGTAAAAACCAAACCAATCCAAAACAACAAAACACATGCACAGGAAGTGCAACAAGACGAGTAAACGCAAGTCCCCTGTTTTCAGAGACCCCTTTTCCAGCAAATTTTCTTTCCTCCAAGTATGCACCCACTCCAAACACCACCCCCAGCTGCTGGCCAAAAATGCCCGAATCCTATGAGCTGGAAGTATTTTGTATTCAACAGCACGAACACCTAATGCAAACAGAGAGCATATTGAATACCACATAAATAGAAAAGCTAGACTGGAGGGAGACAAAGGAAAGAGACTGTCTGTCAGTTTCCCAACAACTCTTATGGATTTAGTAGGCACTGAGAAATCCCAGCTAGTACTGAGCGTTTGGCCACTTTTGTTGGCTTCTTTCCTTTTGATCCACGCTGACTTCAAACTGTATAATCTTTTTGCATTCTCCCGGGCGTTCCAATTACGGGCCTTTGCCAACTCATCTGGCTTCACCACTTGTACCTGGAGCATCTCTTCCTCATTCTTGGCTGATTAGTTACCAGATTCGTTAATGTAGTTGAGAGGCCATTTTTCTCCCTGTCAAGGTACAGATTTGTTGCTTTTATGTACATAGAACCTCTTCCTGTTTTTCTGACACCTGAAAATTTTTCTCCTTCTAATACCTGCTCAACGTCTCTGGTTGAGGAACAAAATGGCGCTTGGCCTCTTTCCTAAAGGCTAAACACCTAGAGATCAACAGTCAGCATCGCTCAACAGGACAACAAGACAGATGCTGGGAAAGTAAGACTCTGCCCAGAGGGGATGAGGTACAGGTCAGAGAACCTGGAGTTGCTGTTCCTGATTCTCTCTGGAGGAAGAGCATGCTGAAGAAAAAAGCAGAGCTCACTCAAGTGAAGAAAAACAGATTGAGTTGTCATCAGATCCCTAGATAATGCTTTGGACTTGACAGTTGGTGTAGCAGCTCCTATTTTTACACTTAATACCTTGAACGACTACTGCCATTTGCAGGTGAGATTTTTTTTTTTTTTTTTTTTTTTTGTAATACAGCATTTTCATCGCATGGTTTTTTGTAATTTTTTCCAATACCTGACATCCTTTTTGGTTGGTTAGTCATTACTAGTATAGTTTTTCTCTAGGCTACTTAGCAAAAGATCATAAACCAATAGCTTAACAAACAATTTATTCACTCATGTTTTGGTGACTTGGGTTGACAGATACAGTCTCTTGCTTTGATCCAGGGAGAATCTCTTGATACCTTTTTAATATCTTACTGCTTCAAGTCTGGCTGGCAGCCTGTCGTGACTTTCCATAAGATAGATGCACTTCTTCCAAGTTCTGCCTCTTTCATCTCCAAGAATTGCCTCTCTATTCATATTCATATTACCTTCCTATATATCTCTGGTTCTTCACAAAGCATGCTCTGCCTCCATTTATTTGGTGTGGGAGTCCCCTCGAAACTTCAGATACTTGTCATTGACTGAAAGGTTCTGTCCTAGTACACTATAACTGCTCATTGCCATTGTGTCTGAACTATGGCCAACTCATAAATGTAGTTTGGGCCGTGTTGAACTCCCAGATACAGGCTGTGTCCAACATAGATCTTAGGAATCCTGACTAGGGTCGTGGCGATACAAAGAGAAGGGGTGGGGGATTTAGCTCAGTGGTAGAGCGCTGGCCTAGGAAGCGCAAGGCCCTGGGTTCGGCCCCCAGCACCGGAAAAAAAAAAACAAAAAAACAAAAAACAAAGAGAAGATAGACACATACATGCACATTCAGAAAATCTTGTTTCAGGTTGTATGTATGCACCCTGATGGAATGACACATATTACTGCCCCACTCCCGAACTTCAAAATGTTTATTATGTATAGCACAGGGGGAGGGGTAAACTAGTTTCATATCAGGGCTTTGGAGGTGAGCAGAGTTAAGCTGTAAGCATCCTGAAGGAAGAAGCTGTGGTTGCTAGATTTTATAAGTGGTAGTTAATCACTTCTTCTATGACCCTTTAAGAGAGCTTTACCATCCATCTAAGCTTCAGCAGGGGAGAGCTTTGCCACTGTAACAGAACTGAGGTGGTCCTTGACACAATGATGCCCATGCCAACAATAATAGCATTCACTCAGGATTTCTTCCATTTAGGACTTCCTCGACTCCCTGTAGATAACATGCTCTTAGAATTTGAACAAATCTTTTTTCCAAGAGGCAAAATTTAGCTCAGTACACCATTCTACATCATTCGTCAAGTTCTATAATGTCAAAGAGAATGAAATACACCTTTTTAGTGATCTTTCATTCTGGTGCAGTCAGAACTCCAAACATTTTTGTTCTCACTGCCAAATTGGAATGTGACAGTGTGGATAAAGCATCTAGAGGGTAAAGTTTTAAGACAAAGTGTGATTTAGGCTAATTGTGTGGCTTGAGCTAATATCACGTCATCAGGAGTAGCAGACTTTCAGAGAGATGGGAGACAGGAAACCCAGTGGTGTTCTATCTGAGAGGTAAAAGAGGGAGGGAGATTGATAGAAGATACTTTAATGTTTGAACGAAAAATCAGTATGGTTTTCTAAGAAATGATAAAAAAAAAAGAAAAGAAAAAGGGATGAACTAATGGGAAACTAAACTTCAAGTACATGGAGTCTTAGTTTTGAGTTTCTGACCTCCACCATGGCCTCTGATGAGCAGTCAAGAAACTGGTTGTCTTTAAACTGGTAGGTTTTAATGCCCTGGACCTTGTCGAAAGCTCCACCTAGGCCAGTGTTAGAAGGTGGTCTTTTTCTGGAGGGTTGTCTCTGACTGGATTTTCCTGTAGTTGAGACTTGAGAGGTGGGGACAGACAACATTATTTTCCATTTTCCTCCTCTAGACATAATTTACAGTTAGAAATTTTGAAGTTAAATATTCCCAAACTGTGGCTTTTAACAACGCTATTCTCATTTATCCCAATTATTTTTGTGTATTGTTCCTTTCTCTTTTTGTCTTGGTGTTTACTTTGAGGTGATACATTAAATTAACTGCCTCTGGAAAGGATACAATCTATTGAGAAGACAGTTAACCCTGCACTGGTTCCTCATGACCATGGACCTCCCAGGCAGCAGTATACGTCATGAAAGGTCATTTTTACTTTCAGATGAATCTCTCCATAGATTTTAGTGTGTGTGTGTGTGTGTGTGTGTGTGTGTGTGTGTGTGTTTAGTATATGTTCATGTGTATTCAGGTGCACATGCATATATGTGTATGTGTGTATTAATGCAAGAGGTGTTACTTCTTAGAAATCAACCAACTTATTTTGGAGGAAGATTCTCTCACTGGCTCTGGGGCTCCCTGATTAGTTTATGTCCCAGGCATCCTTTAAATCATCATCCTAAGTATACCTCCTTACATTCTTATGTGGAGTTCTGGGGATCAGACCCCAGGTCTTCTGCACCTGCTAAACCCTCTCTTTCTTTCCCTCTGTAGACTTGAGGCTCTAGGATTCCAGAATTGTCTAAGGAGACCTTAAAATCATGACCAAATCCTTCCCTCCTAGAACATGGGGCTCCTAATTGCAGGTTGCCTTCCGCTATGGACACACAGCACTGAGGTTCCCCACATGCATCAATATCCTCATTCTGTTCCAGACACTTTCACACCCCTTCAAAGTCATTCTGGGGAATTGTGATGCCTCTCTGTATAATTGTCAAGGCGACTTTGTCTGTAGAGAATGTGAAAAGGTGAATTCCTCTAAAGCTTCCAAGTCCTTTCAGGTTTGAAAGCAGCAACATGCATTTCTTCTCATTTTCCTTCTGCAGTTGGAGTTGTTAACACAACCAGTTTCTTGACTGTTCACCAGAGGCAGGCTTTCTCCCCATCACCATCATGGTTGTGTTTCTCAGAAAGCTTCTATGCTATCACAGTTTTTTCAGAAAATGCAGGGAACCAGAGTGGGAACAAAACCTGTGGGTATTGTTTGGTAAAAAGTGAGGCAGACAGCATCTCCATTTTCTGCAATCAGAAAAAATTGTCCAACAATTCCACTTTCAGGGCCCTTTCTCCTGCGAACTCCCTATCCGTCTAAACTTAGAGCTTCTTTTTTTTCTGGCCTTGATGTTGTCCCCTTTAGATCCGATTTTCATTAAACTCAAACCCACTGAGCATGCTCTGTCTCTTTGTACGGGTGCCTATCAGACCTAAACGTTATGATATGCACACCTCTGCTTCCAAAGAGGACAAATTGACTGAATCAGAGATGGGGACAAACGAGACTGGGGAGATGGAGGGACCAGAAGATTCTGTGCATTGAAAGGGGAAGAGATCCAATGATAGGAGAAGCAGAAGATGGTAAGTGGACAAATTCATTAATTCACGTCATGGTTACTGAATTTTGTGCCAGTGACTCTTCTCTGTGTTAAAAATCATTGTTAACAAGCCCACCATAACAACAACAGAAACAACAACAACAACAACAGAAACAACAACAACAACAACAACAACAACAACAACAACAGAAACAACAAATGTGCCTCTCACTGTTGGAGATTGCAAAATCAAACCTAGACAGCCAGATAGCATGTAAATAGCCTTTACCACAAACAGGGACCTGCAAGCAGTGGCTTGCTAGGTACATCTGGTATCGAAGACTCAGTCTGGAAGTGTGGAAAGACATCAAGCTAGAGAGGCGTGTTAAGATGCTCAGACTATTGAGATAAGCCAAGGGCAAACAGGACTGAATGCTGGCATGCCTATGGTGAGATGGTTGGGGGAGATGAAGGAAGGGGAAAGTGGGGGAAGCCTGAAGAGGCGTTAAAACCATCCCAAGACAATACAGTGTTAGCTGGGGGCTGCAGGGAGTATGGGAACTTTGTTTTTGCTTGTAGATTGGTATCATCTCAGCGTGGTCTGCTGATGAAAAAACAAACAGAGGAGTAATGGACATAGAAAGGCTTTCCCACAGTGCTGTCCTGGGATGAAGGGGGATGGGCCCTGGGACCCCAGGTAAGATGGCTACAACTTGATACATAGGACTAAGCAGATGATCCACCTTTTCATGGGAGAAGGAAAACATTGAGCGCAGTCAATGGCTCGTAAATTTTGGGTGAGCCAGTGAGCCTTTCTTGCTTGTTTTTATTTCCCAATTGAAACAGAAGTCACTTGGACAAGGCAAAAGAGCTGCCTGGCTGAAGAGAGGGAAAGAAATGAGAAATTGTCTTTTAGAAGATGGTACAGGGGCTGGGCCAGGAACATGTTGGGATTCACTGAGGCATCTCTTGGCCTGTAGCCATGAAGGAAATAGATACCCAGTCACCATCATTCTTTTTCACCATCTTATTAAATCAGTTCTTAAGCGTGAAGATGGGCTTCAGGTTTTTTTGTGACAAGATGAAGAAGGGCACAGAAAGATAGGGATGCATGGAGAGACGTGACCATGAAGGAGCTGGGGTCTCAACAGAGGCAAGGGTGAGTGAACACCGCTGGACTAGGGACAGTCAAAGCTGATGTTATTCATGGTCTGGATCCTAGGTGAAGGGGCATCACTGGGGTCAGGAAAGCAGGGCTGGCACCACTTAGAAAACAGGCTATCAAACTGTGTGGCAGCGCAGTGTGTTGAGCCATAGGCGCACCTGTGGTTCTCTGATGCTTCAGAGCAAGGGTGACAAGGCAACCAGAGTGGTAGTGAACGTGATAGAGAAGGGGAACTTGTCAGTGGGAGCTTCTCAATGGGATTCATGTGTGAGCAGCTTCTCAATAAGATCCACATCTGAGGAGTTTCTCAGTGGGGCCCACAGCTGAAGAGATTCTCAGTGAGACTCATGTCTGAGGAGTTTCTCAATGGGTCACACAGCTGAAGAGATTCTCAGTGAGACTCATATCTCAGCTTCTCAATGGGGCCCACATCTGAGGAAGTTCTCATAGCTGAAGTTTGTCTTGACGAAAACCTTGTCTTACACACTCGACCTTAAGGCTTTCATGAGTCCTGCTATGTCTCTGAAATACACAGTTGAAATGGTTAAGTTCTCGTTCCGTCCTATAAAAATATTTTTACGAAGAAAGTTACTGTATTAATTTTAAGTAAACACTTTATTTTATGGTTTAGATTATTTATTCATCTGTTTGTGGAGCATATGCATTCGTGCGTGTGTGTACCTATGTGTGTGTGTGTGTATGTGTTTGAAAGCTTTGTTTTGGTCGCTGTCTCTTTTGCTGAATCTGGAATCCCCTAAAGCCCAGGAAAGTTCCTCCTGCCTTTGCTTCCCCAGTGCACAATTACAGGCATGCTGTTCTGCATGGCCTTTTAAGTGATAGATGCTGTGAGTCAAATTTAATTCCTTGTGCTTTTACGTAAAGCACTCTGTAGGAGTGATCTATCTCCCCAGGCCACATGTCTTAGATTTTCTTTCAGATATTTTATTCTATTTGGTGTGTGTCCTAACTTTCATACTGCTGTCTGTTATAGGTACACATCTCTATCCTATCATAGGCACTTTTAGAATTATTTATTTATTATGGAGAAGCTATTTCCCCAAATCCCCTGTCTGTCTGTCTGTCTGTCCTATGTCTATCTATCTATCATCTATCTATCTATCTATCTATCTATCTATTCTATCTATCATCTATCTATCTATTTATCTAAAATCACCTCTTCAATACAAGTGTTAAAGTGTTGGTATTTATCTATCTATCATCTATCATCAATTGTCTATTTATCTAAATTGGCATTTAGATGACTTTCTCTTATTATGACACTAAACTGTGGCCCTTAAAGTGTTGGTAGAACCTGTCTTCACAATGGTTTATGCACATTGTGTTATACCAGGTGTAAATTTTCCAAGTCATGCTGTACTTAAATAGGCTACTGTGTCATGTTTGAACCAACACTGACTACTTCTTGCATAGGCTTCCTTCTTGCTTTCAGTGGTTTATCAATCTACTGGCCCTGGTATTTGCAGAGTCCCCACATTTGGGGTTGTTAACTCCAGACTGAATAATCTACCAGAGTTAATCCCTGAGAAAACTAGTTCTTCCTCCCTTAGCCTATAGTTTTCAGGTAGGCTTAGAGTTTTTGTGGGGTCATTGTGTAGGTCTATTTAGGAACTATGTTGTTGAGATTTAATGATGTGTCTTCCTTGTTATGTATATTTTACAGCAGTTATCTTGGTCTTCTGGCTCTTAGAATCTTTCTGTTAGGATGAGATTAACTTTCCATGATGTTTCCTGAGCCTTGGGTGCATGTATTATTTTACAAGTTTATTTGCACATGCACACACACACACACAGAGTTTAGATGGGAGGTGCACAACATGAGGGTGATAATGTTCCTGTCCTAAGAGCCATAGAGTTCATCTAACAAAACCCAGTGCCAGGCATGGGGGCCTCCTTTCAAGTTGTTGGTCAGGGGTTGTCCAAGAGACTCTCCAAACATTATAGGCTATTGTCACCACCCATGGTCACCTTCCAGAGATGAAAGGTAAAAGGCCCTATTGCACAAGCACCAGATACCTTCCACATAGAATGAGGAGGAATGGGGTTGAGACCCCATCTGGCGGAAAACTCCTCTATGAAGACTAGCTTTCACAGTATAGGAAGGTGCGCCATGAAAAGAAGAAGCAGTCAAAAGTCCTGCCCAGCTATAAAAGATGAGGAATTACCACAACAACTAGCTCAATAAGATGTCCCCAGTGTTGTAATAGTGATACTTTATGGGGCTAACAACATGGATTAAATTAGACTTAAAGGCCTGTTAAATTGGGCTATCTATCCTAACCTAAGACAACTTTTAGTATTATTTTGCATGATGGGTACTTCTTTAACTAAAATCAATATTGCAATTTAGAACACTTTTAAGGTGACAGTCATAAATTTTAAAATGCTGGTTTTAATAAATATTTAATTTTTTAAAGCATAGGTCTTACATGCCTCGGGAGTTCAAAATGCTAACAAAGTTTGATGGGCACAGTATTCATCTCTATTCCTTCTCTCTATATATAAGCTTGGGCTTTCAGTCTTCTTGGAGTAGGACTTTAAATGTCAAAATTTAAGTTTGTTTGCCATGTTCCATGAAGGCGCTGGAGAACTGTGTTCATAAAACTCTCAGCTGGTAACTGCAGAAAGGTGGGGGTATGGGGAATAGTTGTTTCCATTTTATAGGATAATCTAGTTCAGAGAACATGAAAAGAATGTTATTATTGATTCAAGTAAGTAAAGACCAGGAGTAAGATTCAATAAATATCCATTTTATAACCAATTACTTGTGGGTTTAATTTGGTTTGGTTCTTTTAAAAGCTAGGCTTTATCCTAACCTAATGGATGATCATCTCTACTCATGAAACTTTAATTGCTTAGTGGTTCTCTTAAAATTGAATCAATCATATGTGACTTTGCCTCATCATAATCCTTGGATAAATACCGTAAGATCCTTTGAAAATGAGAGTTCCAGGGAAAAGACAGATGCTGTCCGGTTTGTGTGGTTTGGATGGGAGAAAAGAAGTTTGGAATTAGTGGGCTTTATTTAAGATCTAAATTGCAAGCTTAATCAACTCAGACATATGAAACAGAAGGGATCATAATGCAAAGTTGGATTGTTTTGGAGTTCAGAAGGAGAGACTTACACAGTCGTCATTCTGTACACTTCTTGGGCTGAACAGATTTAATGTAACAATACAGAGGAAAATATCAATTGTTGAATCCATTCAGTTAAAGTGTTCTTTCCTTTAAATGAAAAGAAAAACAGCAGGCTGGAATACCTGATGCTAAATGCACATTTCTTGCTAAAATAATTATTACCTTAACAGAACTTGTACGCTACTGTTATTGTTAGTTATATTATAATGTACTATTAATATCTCCAGAGCAGGTACTCTGAGTCATCTTCTAAACCCACTAAGATAGCATTGTTATTTTATTTCCTGTCATGAGTCTACAATACCACATTTAAAGAAGGACCTATTTATTAATTGCTATTTTGGAGTTCATATATTAAAATTTAAGGTCCAGGACATATGTCATTATGAGACCAATATGCACCAATCAATAACCAGGCACTGATGGCTGTTATCTCTACCTCAATTGTCAGACACTGAAATAAACAGATAAGATGTTGTCATAAAGAAGCTTACACTATGCAAAATTGATTCTCAGTGTCAGTGATGGTCCCAGAGTGCCTGATCATGGATTCTGTTTTAGTAGTCATAAAAGGCAAGTGGGGAAATCTACAGATTTCAGTTCAGTAGAGATCAGGAACTTTGTAAAATGTAGGATTGTGTGCAGGTCAGCGTTCAGGTCTTTAAAGAAATGTCTGGCCTTGATGCCAACAATGTCGATGCTGAGAAACACCAGCCTAACACACTAGAGTGTATTGTCCATGCCTGAAGTTCAGTAGCAGAAGCACTTTGCCACAGCTGAAGTGTCCTGCACTCTTATGGCTCAGAGGACAACATCTGATATGGACAATGGTCAGTGCAGCCGGAGCTATGTGTGAGCAGGTTCCTGAATGAAGAGTTGTCTTAACTGAACTTTGACTTCTGGTAACTTTACAGATAAAAGGAGGCAGGTTTCTATGGAGGGAATTTCATGTGCAAAAGACATGGAAGCAAGCCATGTTTCAGAATAACTGCGGTAGGACATGAACCACCAGCACTTAGAACATGGAGGGCAAGTTTGATGCCAGCGACAGATTTAGGGTGAAGAGTGTGGGGTACCACAGTTGAGGAGGTTAACTGCTGGCAAATGCCTATAATGAGCAGGGCAGAGATGTGATCACACTGTCGCCTCAGTCTTTGCACAGGGACATGGAGAAAGATGGAACCCTGAATTGAGAACCAGAGCATTGCCCTCATCAGGTAACATGATGGGTGGTGAAGAGGAGGAGGTTTTGGTGAGATTGAGGAGGCAGCAATGACAGCATTTAGATATGACTTCACTGGAGTAAGTGAATCACCGCTGAGCTGACCTAAGATGTAGAGTGGACTCTGTGTCATTCCATGGGATGAGTTAATTCTAAAAGTTTGGGTCTGGTGGTGCTGTCTGTGGACTCCAAGATGAGGAATAAAGAGGAACAAGAAGAGATTCAGGGATTGTTTAGAGTGCTTAGAGTCACCGAAAACAATCCAGAAGGAAAGAGACCCAATGGTCAGAGTACTACAACGTGAGACTTGGCATGTACATACAAAGGATGTTGAGGATGGACCAGAACAGTGGAGGAAAGTATCATGTCAGAGAGTCTGGTCAGGGATGTCTGAGGGATCAGTTGTTCATAAGGGTCAAGGGTATATGGAAGGCCGCATGCACTGGATGGAGCTACACAGAGGTGACTGGGCATGTAGGAGAGACCAGGTGGGGGTAGAGCAAGCCAGGTGAGACTAGAAAAGAGTCTGGAAGGTAGTGACTGGAACCCTGTAGTCCAGTCCTCCAAGAATCACATCCAACAATGAAGAAAGCCAAAAGCTGCTGAAAAAAAAAAAAAAGGCATTCGGGCTTGCAGCTGGGATTAAAGTGGGCGTGCTTATCTGCTGAGCATGCATGGCCAGCAGGGTTTTAGGATCCCCTTTGATTTTTAATGATTGTTGATATTGTCATTTTTGAGATTATAATTGTTACCAAGGCTGGGTTGAACCGTCAACCTCCGCTAGACATAATACCACGAGCATGAAAGGATGTAATGTTGATTGAAAACATTCAACATCTCAGTTTCTTTATAACAAAAGGGACATTCCTTTTAGATTAGATGAACCTCGGGTGGGAAAAGTCGTTCATGGTCACAGACGAGCAGCTGCTCCAAGTGTGGATATGGCTTGTTTTGCGTCGGTGGGGGGAACCTGAGAACAAAGGGGCAAGCTCTGAATTGCACGGCAGGCGGCAGATGGATGGAAAGGACAGTTGTTTTAAGAGCAGCAAGTGAACAGAATGAAAGGCAGAAGCCGAGCCGGGACAGGAACTTCCTGCCTTGGCATGCTGAAGACCTTTAATTGTGAGTTCTTGGTCCGCTGTGAGAATGTGCTCACACAACAGCTCATGCTAAGGCCCCCTCCTCTGTAACAAGACAGCAAAGGCAACGGGGTTTCACGACCGCATGCTCAAAGTGCAGATGTTCGGCAAACCCTGCTCGATCCTTTGTCGTGCAGGTCTTTGATAACCCCCCGCCCCTGTAAAATTACACAGCTTATGATGTGTGCTGACCCTCTCACAGTCTTTGACTGACTTTTAAGATTCTAATTACTTAACACATTGTTCTCCTCGACCCCAGTCTCCTTTCCAACTTAGCTGGGGCCAAAGAAGAAATATAACATAGGGTGGCCAAAGTGTGTGTTGCACAGAATCAAAGTGTTTCAAGTTGAACACAGAAGGGTTGGAAGAGCTGCAAGTGGAAAGATACATAAGGTAAAATAAATGAATGCGCTGTCATTTTAATTAAACAGTTTAATTAAGAGTTTATAGTGAATAAAGAAAACAACCATGGATAATTCCTATCAACTCCCATTAAAAGCTTCCACAGCATCCTTTTTTTTTTTTTTTTTTTAATATACGATTTAAACACTCCAAAAGAAATAGTAAATCCAGGCCTTTAGGCTGTATCCAGTAGCAGGTTCACAGGGTGTTCTGTGTAACATTTCTCTTAATAAGTTACATTTCCCTGGCAAGGCAGTATTTGCTTCATGAGAGTCATACGATGGTAAATCAAAACTGATGCTTGACCATTTCTTCTGAATGAGGGATGAGGTTGATAATTTTGTCAAGTGTTATTGTAAGAGATACTTCAGTAGACTTCTTCTGACGGAGGGCAAGAACACTGCTGTGGATTTGACATCCTCCTCGGCTGGAAAATAATTATCTTCGAGTGTTCATTTTCATTGTCAACTTAAAAAAAAGTCTAGATATCTTGAATATAATGTTTTTATTATATATAGTTTTCTTTATGTAATTAGTTTGAACCATTTGCAAATGTCCCTTTTACAGATCAAAAGCTTGTGTTGCAATTTCAGTCATAGGGAAACTACATTTATTTAGTAGTTTACATCTCAGTTCATTTACATTTCAAATTCAGGTAAAACAGAGTAGGGGGCTGGGCTGAGTGCTCCTTGGACCGCGGTCATGCCTTCACAGAAAGGAATGATTTGTCTGTTTGTTTCAGATACTCTAAAGTGCTTGAAGAGTTTAAGCTAGATTATTATTAGTTTCTTCACCAATGGGTGGGTTTTGGCGGTAAAGTTGGAGGTTGACCATGTTAACACAGTTAAGGATACATCATCAGTGTTCCAGGTCTAAGTTTCTAGGACCCTTGAAAGCCACAGCAACATTAAGTTGGAAGTTAGAAATGGCCATCTGAGTGAAGCCCATTTAAGAAAAACACTTTGAAAGAGGCTCATTTAGTAGACACTGTCTCCTTTGAGAAACACTATTATCTTTTATTCATTAAATAGAGTGAATTGGGTCCCAAATGCCATATTGAAGTTGCTGCTTTTGTTGTTTTTTTATTACAAGAATAAAAGGGTCTAGTCTTTCTTTCTCTTTGCCTTTGAGTGTTGTTTTATAGAGGAAGTTGGGCATTATTTTGTTTATAATTAAAGACTATTACCAAAGCACGATTTGAATAAGCAACTTTAATTAATCCAAAAGAGAAAACCTAACCACCTTCTACACCCATATTTTGGTTTCTAAGAGTGAGTAAAAGGGCTTTCTTTCTTCCCCTCTGAGGTTAGATGCAGGTCAGGTCAGTAATTGGAGCTGGCTAGTCATCCACTGGTTTGACCTGCTAGACTAGAATTTTCTTTACTACGGGAAAGTGTAATCAGAAAACCAGATGTATCCCCATCCTGGGCCCAGAGCATAATGAAAAGCAGGCAGTTCATTTATTTTCTCCCAGCTTTTCAGATCTTCATTCAGTCATTTGGGGCTTGACTTTGCACTGGCCCAAAAGCTGCAGTGAAAGGCATTAGTTGACTGGCCAGAGATATACAAATTCAGATTTAAATGCATGCCTTGTCTTGTCTGTCTTACTTCCCTCAAAAGCTGACAGCTACTTTGGGAGGTGGCTCAGGGCGAAGAGGTGCTTGCCACCAAGCCAGGGGCTCTGAGTTCTACTTCTTAGACCCAGGTGATAGAAGGAACAACTCCCATGAGTTGTTCTCTGACCATCACATGCTTGGTAGACATCTCCCTTCTTGCCAAACAAATGGATAAATAAATTTTAAAAGCCCAAATTAATAATAATAATAATAATAATAATAATAATAATATATATATATCCTGAAAATTAGCAAGGCTTATTATTGGAGGCTTTCCAGTAATGAGCTTAGAATGGCGTAGGAGCCTGTTTCTGAGGTCTCAGGACTGGGGTGGCCACGGGTCACCTCCCTCTCTTCCTGACTGGTGAAGAGTGGATCATGTGTAGAGCATTGTCACTGTGACTTCTTTTTATAGTGAAGACTTCTTCTGCACTTGGTTTTGGCCCTTTGTTCTCCCTACGTGCCAAAAGTTCCCACATGCCTCCCAACCCAATTTCTGTTATTAATTATTCTATTAATTACATTAAGTTTTTTTCCCTTGGAAAAGAGTCATCTGGAAGTGTGAAGTCTCTTCCTCAATCACCATTCTCAATTTTTATAATACATGTATCTTGAACTGTTGGGGACATTTTTGTAACAACTGTTGCTTTTCACATATATGTCTGGCCGCCGCCTGCCACACCTGGAAGCCAGAAGAGGGGGCATTCAAGATCACTTGGAACGGATTTACAGATGCTTGACAGGCACAATAGGTGTGGGTGCTGAGGTGGGCAGGGCTTCTGGCAGAACACAGCCGTGTCTTAACCTGGAAACCACCTCTCCAGCCCTGTTGGAGTGTTTTTAGAACAACAGTCGTTTTTCTGGTTTATTAGCTATTTAAGTAATCCAACTAATTTATAAAATGTAATATACTTATTGTCTACATAGATGACTAAAGAATTCCGTTTACAAAACCGTCACGCTCCAGGAAGACCACCTTTCAGGGGGATTCTGTATCACAAGCTACAGGAGACTCTTTCTCCTAATTCTGAAGGCTTCACGATACAGGGGGAATCTCAGAACTGGTCTTTTACCCAGACTAAATAATCTCCAAGGAAGTTAGGTCGGAAAATATCTGAGAGCATCAAGATGTTCAAATATCTCAGATCCACATGAGTCAACCCTGGAATTATGCCCAGGGTACAGAAAAGAAGCCTTGAGTTATTTGGCTTCTGATTTTAATTCAGTGAAGGTGTTGAAGGAAATAAGAAAATCCTCCTGGAATCCGAGCTTTGATGTGGCTTGGAGATGGTTTAAAGAGCCGGAGGAGGGAGGTGAGATGCGGTGATACAAATTAGGGCTCTCAGGGTTATCTCACTCAAACATGGCGAATGTTTAGACATGGGTGCTTGCAGCACTGTTCACTCTTTGTATCTACAGTAAATACCTGGTCATGAGGTAAGGAGGGGAGGACTCATCTTACTCCTTCAAATGTCTTGACACAGGAATTGTAATGAGGCACACGAAAGAGGTAAACTGAGGAATAGGGCTGACATGCTCTTTCCTTGAGTCAAGAGGGTAGGTGTTTCTTCCCAGCTCCAAGCAGGAGGTAAAAGGCGGTTGATTGTCCCTTTTGCAGGACATTTCAGACTTCAGTAACCAGGACAAATGATTTGTGGGGAGGTCACGTGATGATGGCACAGAATTCTATTCAATGATTTCATTCTACTGTGAAGACGAAAAAAATTAGGCAATTCAGACATGTGTTCCTCAGGGGTTTTAGAATGAGAGGAAGGGGAGAGGAGGAAAAAAATCCTCCCAGAAGGACAGCACTTCTTCCCCTGTCTTCCGCTCCAGAAAGATGCCCTCATTTCTTCCAGATCTGCCTGCCCATGTCCTTCATTGGATCTGCAGTTTTAATCCCAGCTTCTGAGACCCTACCCATCCTTTTCACTGGCTGTGTGCAGAGTCCTGGAAAGAGTTGAGTAAGTGGGATTGAAAAGAAATCAGGAAGAGTGAGAGGCGCTGGGAAAAGCCAGCTTGGAAATGAAAAGTAGTCATTTATGAAAGCAGAAGAGAGGGGAAGGTGTGACGTCATCCTTCTGGAGAGGAACAGAGGGAAAGAAATGACGACATCCTTCTAGAGCAGAAGAGAGGGAAAGAAGTGACGTCATCCTTCTGGAGAGGAACAGAGGGAAAGCAATGATGACATCCTTCTAGAGCAGAAGAGAGGGAAAGAAGTGACGTCATCCTTCTGGAGAGGAACAGAGGGAAAGAAATGACGACATCCTTCTAGAGCAGAAGAGAGGGAAAGAAGTGACGTCATCCTTCTGGAGAGGAACAGAGGGAAAGAAATGACGACATCCTTCTAGAGCAGAAGAGAGGGGAAGAAGTGACGTCATCCTTCTGGAGAGGAACAGAGGGAAAGAAATGACGACATCCTTCAGGAGTGGAAGAGAGGGGAAGAAGTGATGTCTTCTGAAGTGGAAGAGAGGGGAAGAAGTAACGTCCTTCTGGATGAAGCCTAATGGAGGGACCCTCCCCGAGGAATTCAGCTTTACCATGGCGTGACAGCTAGTTTGTCCTGTGACTTTCTCTCACTCCTCACATCCCACCCTACAGATGGCTAATTCGTGGTGTCATAATTTCAGCCCACTTTGTCTTTTAAATCTTTTTATTTCTTAGTTTTGAAAAAAAAAATCACTATCGCTTTAATCCCACTGAAGACAATTTTATTACAAACATTTGGGAAAAAAAAATGAGGGTAAGTCACATGAAATGTTTCCTATTCTTTAATCTGAAACAGTGTTAAAGTCTCCAAAATAAAATGAAAAGTGGCATATGTGCCCATCAGGAATCTTTAAATTCTCTTTTGAATTTTATGTTTGCCTGCATATATGTCTGTGAACCAGATGTGTGCCATGCCCTTGCAGGCCATAAGAGGACATTGGATCCCCTAGAACAGCAGTTACTGATGGCTGTGGGTCACCAGGTGGGTGCTGGGGGCTGAATCGGGGTCCCTACGCTCTTCACTGTAAAGCTGTCTCCCCAACCACCTACCAGGCATCTAAATAAACCCCTCTAGCATATAGAAAGAACAGAGATGGTTAAGTTAGCCCAGGGAACACAAGAGCCAGGCTTTCTACATAGGTAAAAACAAGTGTTCTGAGGCCAAGTCTTTTAATCCACAACAATGCCCAGCCTCTGAACGTCCCAGCCTTTGAGCAAAGGCAACATTCTTTGCACCTATGATGGGGAATTTTATTTCCTCAATAATTAATTCTATTAATAAGAATATGGCTCCTTAAACAAAAAACAAGACTTTAGATGAATTAGTATTATAAAATCCAGAGGACTTTGGTTTGTGATTACACATGGCAGTGCCTATCTGGAAGGTGATCACAGGATGAAACCTAGAACGGAGGTCCCACATGGAGTGGCCAACTCTCATAGAGAGTTAATATATTTTGGTTTTTGAAACAATATTTTAATTTTTTCATGCATAGGAATAACTAATCAGTGCACAAGTTCTTCATTGTGATCTATTCTTTGGCAGTTAAAAAAGTAATAGTTGTGGACCTTTGGGTATATTTATTTTGTGTGGAAAACTTTTACAGTCCAAGAAGAATACTGAAGAGTTGGCTATCAGAGTCAGTAATTATTTACATCTCACTTTTCTGGGGTCGTCGTTATTTTATCTGATCGATATAAACGAATTCATATATATGGAATATATCTAATTAAATTTTATTGATAAAATGTGGATGAGACGGTCAGATTCCCCTGACAGAAGATGGTGTAGCGTATGGTGCTGTGATTAAATGATAATGGGTTTGCTATATGTGAAATTAAACGAGTTAGTTAAAAAAGCATAAAGTATATAAAAACGATGTAAAATATTAGAAGAAAAGGAACTTAAGGCATTGGTGCATTCATTTTTACATAATGTGTTAGGGACTTGAAGACACTGGGAAAATGAAAATTCAGTTGAGCCTTTGTCATTAAAAAAAAAAAGAGATATTTTTTTCCCAGAGAAAGGTGATATTAATATTGGCATTTATTTGATTAGTATCAGATGTTTATAATCCAGGAATATTATTATTATTGTTGTTATTATTATTAATCATATATCCTTGATTGAAAAACCCCATTTTTTTTTTCATCCATCAAACTCTCCAGGTTTAGTTTTCTCAGAAAGAGAAGTTCAGAAGAATTTGGTTTGGCTGACAGGGAGACATGGGGCTATTGGTGGCCCATAGAGCTGTGGTTGTTGATCCAATTTGGAGCAGTTGAGAAGCCAGAGTCCTCAAATTACCCTGCCCACCACAGTGGATATCCAGCTTAGTAAATGGCTGAGTGAATATTCTGCACAACTGCTGGGCTGTGGGAATGGTAGTAGGGTTATTAATTGAAATTCAGAGGGTCAGAATTGGGAGTCTACTAAGAAATGGCCAATTCTCCTGTATCTCTTTTTCATATCACGTGAATTGACCAATAGTCCAAATTCAAAAAAAAATAGTCTTGCTTGGTTGACATGTTTTTTTTTTTATTTCATATTTGTGTTTCTTAAATTGAGGCTCAAAAACATTTGAGAAACAGTTTTGGTCATTTGAGCAAATTAAATTTTGATTTATATTCTTTTTTTACTGGATATATTCTTATTTACATCGCAAATGTTATCCCTTCCTGGTTTCCCCATCCATAAACTCCCCATCATCCCATCTCCCTCCCCCTTCTTCTAGGAGGGTGTTTCCACCCACCCACCCATTCCTGCCCCCCCACTGACATCCCTCACACTGGGAGAGTTCAGCCTTGCAGACCAAGGGCTCCCCCACTGGTGCCCAGCAAGGCCATCCTCTGCCAGTGCGCAGCTGGAGCCAAGGTTCTATCCATGTGTAGTCTTGGATGGTTTAGTCCCCAGAGGAGCTTTGTTGGTTGGTATTATTGTTCTTATGGGTTTGCAACCCTTCAGCCCCTTCCAACCTTTTCTAATTCCTCCAATGGGGGACCCCGTATTCAGGTCAATAGTTGGCTGCAAGCATTCGGGCTTCTGTATTTGCTTAGGTTTGGCAGAGCCTCCCAGGAGACAGTTATATCAGGCTCCTGTCAGCATGCACTTCTTTGTATCAGCACTATTGTCTGGGTTTACATTGTATGTATATGGGCTGATCCCTGGCAAGAAGCTTGGATGGCTCTTCCTTCAGTTTCCCTGCTCCAAACGCTGTCTCTGTATTTCCTCAGATTAATATTTTTGTTCCCTCTCAGAAGGATGAAGCATCTGCACTTTAAGTTGTCCTTCTTCGTGGGCTTAACGTGGTCTGTGGATTGTTTCTTGGGTAATACAGGCTTTGAGTCAATATCTGCTTTTCAGTGAGTGCATACCATGTGTGTTTTTTTGTGGATTGGGGTTAGCTTCACCTAGGATAATATTTTCTAGTTCCATCCATTTGCCTAAGAACTTCATGAAGCCATTGTTTTTAATAGTCATGCGAATAATACCATCAAAAATGTACCAGATTTTTGTATCCATTTCGCAGGATATCTTAAAGCTGCTATTTTTATTCAAGAGGAATGTTCTATGACTTACCCTGAGGTGATGAGAATGTGAACTTCTTACATTGTCACAACTGAGACCAGCATGTAGAGGAACAACTGGGAAGGAGGAATGATGTATATTGGCTCATAGTGTCAAACAGCTCACTTACACTAACTGGTTGGGGCTCATGGTTACAAACGATCCACGGAGTGGTGGCAAGTGAGTAGAGTTTTTACATGAATAGAAAAGGGAGAAAGAGAGACAGGAAGGGACAGAAGCCACATAACCTGAAAGCCACACCCCACAGGGACCTACTCTAGTTAAGACACAGTGACGGATGTTTACAGAACTACCTGAAATAGTACTAATACTATGTTTAATCCAAAACCTGTGAGATGTTTTTTATATATACAGGCCAAAATGGGGCTAAATGAATGAGAATGTAAGTGGGTAAGATATGTATGCACAGTGCCTTGTAATGCAGAAAAAGCATGGTTATTTTCTTAAAAGAAAAAATTTAAATCCATGTTGATGGATACATCCTGAAAATAACTACCCAAAGCTTCAGTCCAAATCCCAAAAATTTTCTTTGAACTCTTTTCAGAGTCAGTTCATGAACCAAAACCATAAAACATCTATTTTTTATGGTTGCAGCACTCATTTGATGTTGCACTGGGAGATCGCTTTCAACCCTAATTTATAAACTTGGCTTTGACATCCATTTTCCAACTCTAGAAATAAAACCACACACAGTATAAAGATTTGGTCTACTGACCATAGTCCAGAGAAGAGCTTAGAAAGGGACTCAGGAACAGAATTGCAGTCAAAGACATTTAGGGGCGGCAATTCCCCTTAGGGAATAATGCTGTTGTGGAGGGGATTGGGAGGTGAGATCTCACATGCCAGCCTCATTTTGTTGTGGGTATTTCCCAAACACAGAGACTGGAATCATGGGGGAGGGGGGGGGGTGATACATTATACGCCAGCCATTGCCTTTTAGATAGTGCCTCAAGGATTTAGCAAGAACACAGACTCTAGCCCGGGGTTTTCAAGAGAGACCCCATCTTTGATTGATATACCTTGGGGTCACGCCCTGATCTTTGTGATGGCAGGAACTGTGGTTTCTTTTTCTAGTTCACCACAATCCACACATATCTTGAATGCTAGGATGACCTGTCTGTCATAACTCCCAGAGATTCCAAAGGCACCATGCAGGAATCAACCTTCCATGCTTATCCAGTTAATACAAATATGAACATGACAGAATCTGGGTGTACTTGAA
This sequence comes from Rattus rattus, assembly GCF_011064425.1. Taxonomy (NCBI): domain Eukaryota; kingdom Metazoa; phylum Chordata; class Mammalia; order Rodentia; family Muridae; genus Rattus; species Rattus rattus. Next base: position 75,531,289 of record NC_046166.1, read on the forward strand.
AGCTAGGACAGAGGTCCCGTGAGGGATTGTCTTGATTATGCTGATCACTGTGGGAAAGGGCTTGATCCTAGTGCTGGCAGGATAATGGAGGATCCTGTGTTGCAACTTGGAGGAAGTCTCTGAGTTAGTTCAGCATGCGCTCGGCCCTCTGTTTTCTGATTGTGGATGGCTATGACCATTGCCTTGGCTTCTCCGCCCAGATAGACTGTATCCCTCCAACTGATCCCAAATAAACCTCACTTTTTTAAATTTTTGTGAGTGTATTTATCACAGTATTTCGAAAAGAAAACTGAATATCAATTTCATTCTTCATCCTTTCTGTCCTTTTTGAAGGGACAACATGAATTTATCAATAAACTTCAAATCCATTATTACTGAGAATTGAATAGTGAGGCTCTAAATTTATCTGGCTTTCTGTTTGGTCAAGTCCACTTTATCTTCCTTTATGAGATACGTGGCTTAATTTGCACATGCTAAAACAATTCTAGAATATTTGCTTTTATTTTTGCAAGGTCATTATAATCTCTTCTCCAAGGATTAAACACGAAAGATTCTTCATTCTTCACAGTGTCAACTCATTATTTTGGAAAGTTATATGTATGAAAAAAAAATAAGATTTCTTATTGTATCTTTAACATTAATACATCATCTAATACATCAATAATTTCCCATGGAAATTTCCTCAGAAGAGGTGAATCAGCCTAGATAATAATTAGCATTTATTGCTTTTTGTTGAATTTCCATAGGAAGTTACTTCCATTCTGTATTTTGTTGTTGTTGCTAAGCCAAGGTGCTTTGTTTGCTTTGGTTTGGTTTTGTTTTGTTTTTGTTCTTTAACAAAATGTTCTGTCTTCAAATAGTTAAGGGAGATACTTGATTTCACAAAAGCTAGCAGTGGACTTAAGTGACTGACAGGCACATCGGACTTGTATGTTACCTGGCCTGTGGGACTTTCTGTTCAAAAGTTTTAAGTTTTATTAGGACTTTGTAGAGCTTGTTGAGCATGCAGTGGCTTCCACACACCATGTAGATGGGGTATTTCTTCCTTGAAATATGCCTGGATTGCAGCACCCTGACATGCTTATAAACCAAAATGCAGAAACGCACTGGGTAGAAATAATTACTTCATGCACAAATATCCAAGCTTATTTCCACTGTTTAACCTCAGACATCACGCTTGTTCCAATTTCCACTCTTCAAGACATTTGTTCTTTTTCACTGTTCTCTGCTTTTAAGTGGATGAGGTTCATCTGGTTTGTTGATGTTATGAAATATGGAATTCTCATTTAATGGTCCCCAAATCATCTGGGAATACTTTTAATCATGGTTTGTTGTGATGTAGCGGTACCCTCGTATCATGCAGAATGAGTTAATATGATATTAAATTACACTTTTTATATCATTCACTTTTTTCCCTCCCGAGAACCTTTTGTTTTACTTCCTCTTTGCTGATTATGCAACAGTGATGCTGAGGGGAAACTTGGAGCGCCTATTTGAGTTTGACCTTGTATAAAAATGTGTAATCGCCAGAGTGCAGCTGATGTTGGAGAGAGGATATGAAAGTGGTATTGAGGAAGTCATTTTGTTTGTTTGATCAATTGGGCAGACAGAACAGATCAATGTGTTCTAGAGAAACCTGTCATAAAATAAGTGAAATCCATTGCAAAAATATTAGGATTTTTAGTTCCATTGTAGGATAAGGTGGGTGAGGAAACCTTTAGCTACATGAAAGCCAGCAGATTTCAAGGATATCCTCTTTTAGGCAACTATTGCCTAGTACTGTAATGATAGCCACACCTTTGAGCAGCTTCAAGTTAATACTCAATACACGCCTTATCTTTTTCCTCATTCCTATAAAATTATAATGCTTGGCAAAATGTCAAAATCTAAAACCACCCACCTTGTGTTCCCCAGAGAGCCAGAGGGAACAGACTCAAGGTCCCACCCTCAGCTCTGTTGGACCCAGTGAAGGCCAGGGTGGTGCCCTTGACAGCATTCCTAGTAGTTCCTCAGGATGGCCCTGATACCAGGTGCCACTAACTCAGGAGTATTCAAAGGGCACACAGTTAAAGCCTAAGCAAATGCCAACTCTAGTTTCTTTGCAATTTAAAATTAAGATGTGAGATTCATGACCTGGCGTGAGAATTGCTATGCAAATCAGAATGTAAAATATATGGTCATGAACTCTATAGATTCCTATTATCCTCCTCAAGACCTCCATCCATCTCCTGCGGGCTCACTCAGTGAATACTGGCAGCCCACAGACGCACAAAGGGTGTCAGAGTACAGTCACCATCCTCATAGGGAGAGAGCCATCACAGACACAGTTGAGGAAAGATGTCAGCATCTTTGGTCCCAGGACATGTGGCTGCTGAAGTCTCTATTTCTTCACATAGTCTTAGATGAACTCAGAGTGCCACAGTAAGATGCCTACTGTCTCTTGGACCAGAAGGAAATATACAAATTGTCTGTGTGTGTGTGTGTGTGTGTGTGTGTGTGTGTGTGTGTATGTGTGTGTGTGTATTCATGCCAGAGTTTGACACTGTCTTCCTCTTTTACTTTCTATTTTCATTGAGCAGGGTTTCTCCACCATGCATAGGAACTTTCAGCCAGTCCGGGCCTCACCAGGAAGTTCTCGGACCCATTTGTCTCCGCTCAGCTGCCGACGATGCAACACTCGCTCTGCTTTTACTTGGGATCCAAACCCAGTTCTTCAAGTCGTGAAGCAAGCGCTGTTTCTGGGCTACCCCCAAGCCGCCGCCAAATGCTCAATAGTTAGGAAGTAATCCAGGAATACTTAATATGCGGCTGGCTTTCCTAGGCTTTGACAAATTATTTTGGTCTCTATAGCTATAAATTCTCGGAGTTAATCTTTTAGGTCGCTCATTACATGTAGAGAGAGAGACTGCGTATTGGTGGGCTCTGACCCTCTCCCTTTGATGTGTCATTATTCTTCCGTACACTCAATGAAGAGAGTCCTGAGTGTGGTCTTGTTTATTCCCTGCAGTTTATTTAATCTTAGGCAGAATGTGTTGGCTATGCTGAGTCTTTGGTGACAGATTTCGTCTCTCTGAAATGACTTAAATTGCGCTCCTACCTTATACTTTAGTCTAATGAGTCTGGTAAAATCTACTTTTACTCACTGGTAGCAGCAGCTTGTAACATTGAAGGCGAGCCTTTGACCCCAGTAGCTCCTTCAACCTTTGTAATCCCACTGTGTGGAGGCGCTGAGAGCCTGGCTGCTGTTGGTCTGGGTTCTCTGTGGAAGGACCAGTCTCCTCCCTTGGTCTGGAGACTCCAGCCTTTAGCTTTCCTACTTAGAACGGCTATTGTTGGCAAGACAAACGGCCGAACTTCCCTGGGAGGCGCAAAATCACGAGCCTGATGTCTGCAACTGACTTGGGATTTAATAAAACTCATGGCAATGCGACGTGCAGATTTTGGTTAAAGATAATTTCAAGGGAGAAAAATGTCTGTGTGGGACACACACTGCAAGGTTTCTTGCGCAATGTGGGACTCTGCACCTGCCCGTGTGCGTCAGTGGCGCACTAGCGGTTGGTTCCTCGTCATCCACCAAAAAGCCTCTCCTGCCCTTAGAGGTCTCTAGCCCTTCACTTCTCATCTTTGTCTGCTCTCATGTCCAATCCCAGACACAACCTCCCAACTCCTCACCACCGTCACCTCCCTAGTTTCTTACTTTATTGGTAACAAAGACGACACATGAAGTTTCCAAACACACTTATGTGCTGGTGCAGAATCTATGCCACCATATTACCCTAAACTCACCCTCAACTCCACAGATATCCTGACCACCATTTCCAAGCCTGCACCACACAGCTCAGCTCTAAACGGAAAGGCAACTTAGAAACAGCGTGTTTCAGCCTCAGGTAAAAAGAGGATTTAGGAGGAAAAATGCCTAGTCCGTCCAGGTGTCAATACCGTAGGGAGCCTACAGCTTCCGCTGCCTGTCTCTTACAATCTTCACTTGTGTTTTCTGTTCTTGCTCCTACTAGTGTGGACCCAATGTCCATATGCTATAGTCTCTTTTGACAGGCTCTTTAGAGGCACCCCTCTGCTGTTTGAAGGACATCACAGCTAAGTCTCCACTCTTTCTGTGGCACTCCGGCTGGTTAGTGCCTCTGCATTATAGTCCTCCACAAGTGTTGGCCTTGAGGCATTTTGTATCTCTAATGCTCTGCTCTGTATGTGGTTGAAGCTGGGGCCTCTGCCATACAGTTCTTCCCATCGCTTCACTTTCCTGGACAGTAGGCCATCCTTATCTCTCGCAGGACACTTATCTCAGGGCACTTTCAAGCAGTTGCTTATATGCGTCTCTCCCCTTGGAAGCGCTGCCCTTTTCGAAGTTAACTCGCGTTTACACTTGTCAAGTCATCTTGTTAAGTGTCAACAAGTAACAGGTATCTGAGGAAGTAGTTTCAAAGGGCTATGAGTGAAGTGATAGGTTTATAGGAGTTTTGTACCCTTTGCTCCAAAAGTTCCAAGTTATCCCAGAGCCTTTCCCAATAGTGTGTCTGTGTTTGCAGGTGGGACCGTAGGAAACAGTCGAGGTTTAGAGATGGTGAGGGTGAGATCTGATCTAGGCCATCGCTTTTGCTCTCATTTTATGTTTCTCTCTGCTTGGAGATAGTGTGTGTGTGTGTGTGTGTGTGTGTGTGTGTGTCTGTCTGTCTGTCTGTCTCTGTCTCTGTGTGTGTCTCCTTGTATGTGTCTGTGTGTGTATGTGTGTGTTTGTGTCTCATGGGTATATTTAGTGTGTGTGTCTCAGTGTAAGTGTGTGTGTTCCACGCCACGCCCTCTCAAGCTTCTCTGGATTATAAGCTTGTGCCATCAATCCAAGGTCTCTCTGAAGAGGAGATTCCACAGTGTTGTCTGCATCACCCTCCTTTCCCTCACAACTCCCTTTTCTTCTTCCAGGTAGTTTTATGTTTAACAGGAAGAAAGCTCTTACCATGTGGTAACTCGAGATTGGCCAGGACATTAACTCTTGACTTTTGCAGTCCTAGAAGCACACTGCGGCGTGCACGACACCCAGCTTGTGTATCTAGCTGCAGCGAGCCTGTGAGGAGGGTGGCACACTCATTTTATGGTGTGTTAGCATCATACTGGAGCTGTCTACTGAAATAGCGAGCTGACTGTAGCTTTGTCCTGCATGCACCGTTTGCTCTCTTGCTTCAGCCCTTTCTCTCTGTAATGAGTCCAATGAGGTCTGCCTGAGTGACTCAGAGGATTGAAGACTCTATTTGAGCTTAAAATGCTTTAGCACAATAGTTGCATTCAGAAAGCATTCTGTGGATCTTTGTTATGACAGCAGACATTCCTGATAGATGTCTAGAATGCAACTGATTAATATTATTTGTAGGATGCTTCCATTCTAGGATTCAGTATAGCGCATTTTCACATGGATCCTCTCTCCTTGAGACGAGTGTTCAACCATGGGCTGATGGGCGGAAGGGCAACGTTTCAGTAAATGGCAGTCCCGATAAGGAACACTATTCAGTCTCTCTCTTCTATCCATCCAGAAAATACTTGTTGCTCACAGATCGTGGTGCCCTTGCTTTAGAGGCTGAGGGCCAGGTAAGACGTCATGCCCACTGTAGCCAGTGTGGTGGCCTCACTTTATAGGCGCAGCAGCAAGTTATATTAAAATGTAAGGATACACAAGAAAAGGGATAAGAGTAGACCTAGAGGACCGCGGTGTTCAGTGCTGGTGCAGGTAGCTCGTGAACAAGCAGCACAAATGCCTTTTCCTGCAAGGTGCTAGTGTCATGGTTCTTTGAAAATGAAAGAGAGAAAGGAAGTCAGGATAAACTGAACCTACCTGCACTCTCTTGTAGTCAGCATGTATTCTCTCTGTGTGTGTGTGTGTGTGTGTGTGAGTGTGTGTGTGTGGGCATGCCTCGCACGCTAACAGGCAGATGCACAAAACAAAACAAGAAAACAAACTCAAATATGGATACATATTTTGTATCAGGTCTATATAGCTGTCAGGCAAGAGAACGAACTGAAGGGCATAGTTGATGCTTCACTCTTTAACGAAGGCATTTAGAGCAAAGATGCTCTGGGCGAGCCTTTGACTCAACAGTAGAACACACCTTTGATCCCACTGAACGGCTAGTTCAATGAGGGAAGAAACTTCATTTGCAGTGCCCATGGTCTGGCTTCTGTGGATCTGGAATAGGATCTCACTCTTGAAAGAAGCGCTATTAACATCTGTTGAACGAATAGAGAATCGCATGACCCTCTCATACCACTGGAGGGCATCTCGTGAAAGTCTCGATTTCTGATCGTTCTATAGATTCGCGCTACGTGTCCTGTAATGGAGAGATGGTCGTACAAGTTTTCTTCTAGCTCTGCAGTCTGCTTCTAGTACTCTAAAGTTCCGGTGGACCTTTCGAAAATACATCTCCAACTCTCACCTTCTGATCTGAGCCAACCTAGAGTCTTTTTCTGTCTCAACCAGAAGGAAGGAAACTTCCTCCCTTTATTGCAAACGATTTTAGGCTGCAAAGTTTTCAGAAATTTTGGGAAGTTTGTCCGGTCTAGGGTTTAGAGCCTATGAATCCCTGAAGAAAAACCCCTTGAGTGCACTACGCTACCTGCTGCCGTGGAAATGAAAAATGACTAAACTCAGTGTTTCAAATGAGCACATCATTCATACAGCAGGGACACAGACACACAGACACAGACACAGACACACAGACACACACACACACACACACATTGTCGTCATCACACACACAATACTACTGACTAGCAGCCCTAAAAGAATTCAGGAGTCTTTGTTGAGGTGGGCTGAACAGAAAGTCATGGGCTCACCTTCCTGAGCTCGTTGTTTGCCAGTTAACGTAGAGTCTGAGAGGTAGGTAGCAATGGCCTTGTCTCCACATTAATACAGGGTACAACTATGGAGAGGAAGGGCGACGGGACTTGTGCATTGTTTTGAAAAGCCTTTTCTGTGCTTCCCTTTTGGTTCTTTTCTCTCCTTTTCCATCATGGAGTTTGACTCTCCTCGACTGTCATTTATTAAGCGACTATTGTTGTGCCAACACCACTCTTACCATGCGTGAGCTTTCAAAGAGGCCAAACCAGGACGATCTGAAAAGTTGAAATGGACTACAAAGCGCCAAGATATTATCAGAGCACCTTCATGCGAGATGAGTCTCTGCTGGCCGGGAGACTGGACTTCAATTAAATCCTTAGCTTGGGAAACCTCATGGAGAGGAGCCCTCCTTCCTCCAAAGTGAAAAAGTATACAACGTAGTCTATTTTGAGACAACATTTTGAGGGCAGAAGGGAGACAGAACTTATAAATCCAAGTGACAGGCGTCGCGGCAACAGGCTATGATTCTCCACCCTCAGGGAGTAGAGCAGTCTCAGGAAACGTAAAGGTTGCACCTAGCACACAGGATGGAAGTGGGAGAGTCTGGCCCTTTCTTTATCTTCTGGAAAACCTGCAGGCATTTCTTGAAGAGAACACCACAACCTCCCTAGAAGGCCTTTTTCTTCCAAGTTCCACATCCCTTTTCTCCCTGAGATCCTCCCAAGCAAAACTTATTTTACCTGATTACTCATATTGAACCTGGCTGGCACAGGTGTGTACTGTGAAACAAGACTCGTAGAAACACACAAGACTTTTGGATAACACGCCCTGCCTTTGGGCTTTCAGGAAACTGCTAAAACAGTGAAGCAGCCTTGCAGGGCTGGAGTAGGGCCTCACGCAAAGCCTGCTGTCTTTGGTCCTGAGAGTGCCAGAGGCTAAGACTGGTGGTCTCAGGACAGGTCTCTTCTAGTCTGGTGTTGCAGTGAAAGAGAACGAAACACTTTGACAAGCACTGAGACAGGGATGCGAAATGTGAGAGCATAGAAATGAAATTGCGCTACGGAGGGGAAAACCAGTAGCTGAGGTTGTCCAAAGTCCGTCAGGATTCTCGAGCTGTGGACTCTAATGTTGACTTCCCTCAAGGGCCCAGCTTTGCATTTGGTGGCTACATCGCATTGTCTGGAAGGGAGGACGCCATCTCATTTTGGAAGAAAAACCAAACCAAACCACCACCACCAACAACAATAACAACAACAACAACAGCAACAGCAACAACAACAACAGCAACAACAACAACAGAACAATTCAGTTTCACTCCTCAACTATGAGGCCTGATGCCATCTCCAGCCTGGCTCAGCAGCTGGCCAGGGAAGGGCTCACCTCCTGCAGTATCCAGTCAAGTCTCATGCCTCCTCTCAGACAGTCTGCTGGCTGCATTCCACATGCAGAGCTTGCTTCCTTGTCCTGGCCTGCTGGAATGCGCCAACGATGAAAATTAATGCTATTAGTTGATTTTTCAATTAAATGTGCGGTTTGAGGCTGATGCTGCTTTTCAAAAGAAAGAGTTTGGCGTAAAAGTAGTCTGATAGATATTCGTTCCATCTAGTGGCAGAATTTACAGATTGCCCTTTGATTTCGGGGCTTGGGCTGTCAACCACTTGGCAAATGGGCTGTGTAGGAGCCATACTCTGTAATTTGAAAAACATCTGGGGCATCTGGTAGATATTACACCTGTAATCATGTACAGTCTTGCCTTTTGAGGTCTTCATTGCTTGGTACTCCAGTGGGTTATTTGCAAGAACTCGTTATTTGCACTTCTATTTTCCCTGAATGACAATTTGCTTTTATTCTGATGCTTCAGGATCCATAGAAAAATCTACAAATTAAGTGTTTGTTTCTATGTTATGTATAAAAGGATGAAGCTTCTCTGTAACCTCTCATCTCCTCTGTTAAGGTTGATTCCAGTTTTCATCTTGTGCTTTAGAGATACAGGCTATTTTAAAGGAATTTGGACAGGCTGCTTGAGCCTTCTGAGGTCACTCTTCCTCCTTGTCTGTCTGACAGTTTAGTCATGTCAGGTGCTTGAACTGAGTCATTCTTACATCTATTCAGTAAACTAGTCTTAGGATTTACAAGGTTGTACCTTGCAAAAGTTAAAAAGCTATAGAGTGCAAAGTCCTATGGGAACCCAAAGGTCAATATCAAAGAATTAGGGTAACCCAAGAAAATCTCTGTAGAAGGCCTACTGGATTAGACTTCTTGACAAAAATGGCGCACTGACCCATGTAGTAGTCCTAATAAATATTCAGGCACCAAAAGGAGGGAAGAAAGGTATGATCATGGAGCAGAAAAGAGAGAGGGAGGAAAGAAAAGGAGAGAAGAAAGAACAAGAGAAGTGCATGGCCGGCAGGGAAGGAACTGGGAGAGTAGTGGTGGCTGCTATGCAGTGTTTCTAATGTGTGATGATCGGATGCCAAGTCATGATCCAGACCTTGACGATTCCTCAATATGTGGCTATCCTAAACATAAATTGTGTAATCCCTAGGTATAGCAGGGTGCCATTTCAGAACCTTGAATTAGATTATCCAAGGGTATGACCTGGAAATGAGTACAACACACATGAGTCGGTTGCTCTACACCGCTGCAGAATGGGTCGAAATCACTGGAACCAAATCTCATGAACATCAATGGTGCCCCGGATAGTAAGCGCTGCACATATCTATTAGTATTGACTGTGACCGTTTTATCACTGAGATTGATGTATGAGAACAGCTCACTCAAGCACTCAGTGAAGCTAGGGGACCCTTCTAAATGCCAAATGGATCATGTGCTCTTAGTAAAGCCTCCTCAGTTCCAGAAGGTTCTACTAAATATCTAATCACATTCCACCATGGAACTGTCTGACCAGGTTCTTTCTATTATGGCTGTCTCCAGATACATGGCAACAATCCACTGGAAGTTCTCTTCTGCTTCTTCTCCCTGGCAGAGTACATCTTTCTTCCTTCTGCCATCACATTTGTCTCCAGACTCAAGCTGACTTCTCTCAAGGGAGTACCCCCTTCTCCATCCAGGCCAGAAGCTCTGCTTTAAATCTGGAAATACTGACTGTAGATTTTAGAGGAATTGTTTACTGTTAATTGCCAGACAGTGAGCTTTGTGAAAATAAGGTTATTGTTCCTCCCTTGGCTTGCCCTCTTAGGAGTCAACAGTGCAGTCTGTAAACAGTGCTGAGAGGAGGGAAGAAATGAAGGCTAAAGAATAAGGAAATCAAAACAAACAAACAAACAGCAAAAAAAAAAAAAAAAAAAGAAAGAAAGAAACCAGAGTCCCAGAGAAGCCCCACCATTCAGAGAGGAGCTGAGAAACATACCACCAACAACACAAAAACAGATCTGATAGGAGTAAGGACACTTGCTTATGATACAGCTTAAAAATTTTATTGATTTTTTTATGTACATGTGTGCTGAGGCAAGCGGCGTGCACCATTGGGCAGAACTTGTCAGGAGGTTAAGAGGAGTCTTGGAAACAGAATTGTATAGTTTAGTCAATGATATGAGGCTGGACTGAACTTGGCTCTGCAAGAGCAGGTAGGGTCTCTATCTTCTAGAAAAATAGGTCCAGTGTTAAGTTGAAATTTTGCACAACTTGAAGATGATACTCAAATCACAACACAGAGTGTTCATTTATGGGGACCTTTATTGGTTGTTTGTAGAGCTTATTTAATTATATTCCTTAAAGTCATAGGAAAGGTTAAATGTTCCAAGCATCTTTAAAGATTTTTATTTTTGTTTTACCTAGTATGTATGTGTGCTGGTGGGTTGTGTGGGTATGAGCTTATATTCTTATGAGGCCAGAGAACACTGTTGGGTGCTTTGGGGTTGAATTGGAGGTCGTGGATATTGACAAGTGTGGTGCTGGGAACTGAACTCTGGTCCTTTACAAGAGCAGTATGCATTGTTAACTACTGAGCCACATCTCCAACCCCCCATTAGAGCTCATTCTAATTTTTTAGATTGTTATACTTCTTAACTTGTATTTAGATGATTATAATAACAAATGCCTACAAACGCTAGTAACTAGAATAGCAGACTAGCTTAAAATGTTATCATCTTATAATGAAGATGTTGGTTTTCTGTACACACACACACACACACACACACACACACACTGTAGGTACTGTCAGCACTGACATTTAGCCTGTGTCCCTTATTTATCTCTAGGTTTCATGGAGATTTTTAAGATGCAGGTCTGAGAGTTAACTAGAAATGTAGATGATTAGCAGCTGGGTTAATTGATTATCTGGTATGAAAGTGTGTGTGTTTATAAATAAATGTATATGATAAGGGCAGCAATAAGTGACTAAGCCTGGGAAGGTGAAAGCAGAAGTGCAGGTTTTATCGCTTGAAATGGCTGTAGGTGAAATGATGGCATATAGACATAGATGATGTCCAGGGAGGCTGGTCCAATATGCTTTTCCTGGATCGAATTCTATGAGGCTTATCTAGTGACAGCAGGTGGCTGTGAGTGATAAAAGAATTAGGTGTAGCCCTGATCTTATGTGGAGTCTAAAAATATGCTTTAAGGATCTATATGGTCTTACTGGCATAAAGTGCAAAGGTGTTCAGGAAGTAGAGAGACATTGCAGTGAGGACACATGACAGGTAATTGGAGCTGGTTCTTCCAGAAGTAGGCTGAGGGGCCAGGAGACTTGAGTTACAGGCAAAGAAAGTCCACTGATGGTAGACGTTAGGAGTACAGTGGGCACATGGGAAGAACTGAACATGGGTGCCTGGTAGTGGGGTACAATGAAAATTCTAGAGTGGTGGATAGTGCCCTTGGTGTTTCTTCCATCCGGGTGGCATGCCACTGAGACTTGAGGTCTATTGACATGTCCCTAATCTCACGAGACAGTTAGCAGTAAGTGGACCGAGAAACCCAAGTTTCTAAATGTGGATCGTTGGTGGGGACATGCTTTGGAAGCAGCCTCATGAGATGCTATAACTCAGGTGGGGGTAGCTTGGTTATTCTGTTAGTGAGGATAGTATACAAAGGAGGAGAAGAACAGCGGAGGGGAGGTGTATCCATGTTCCACTGCTGATTTCAGGACTCACGGTATCAAGGTGTTAATCCGTAGCTGGAATGTGAGCACACGAAGATGACAGCTTGAACACTCGGGCTGGGGGAGCCTTTTTGAAAACTGGTGATAGTTGACTCTGTAGGAGCGTGCTAAAGATGGCGCCTTTGATCCGTGGTCGTTTGTGGTAAACACCCAGCGATGTGTTTGCATGCCCCCCATCTACAAGGCGGGC